>NC_056744.1:997030485-997087985 GCF_019279795.1 Protopterus annectens
TCACACACCTCTCACCCACTAAAGGGCCCATAACCATACCAGAAGAATGTAAGGTCCCGACAATCACTGACACACAAGTTAAAACAGCCCTATCCAAAGGCAAGAACACAGCCTCAATGGGACCGGACGGTATCCCAGGCTGTGTCATACAAGAGCTCCAAAATGAACTAACCCCTCACCTAAACATACTGTTCAGATTCAAACTCTCTACAGGCTACATACCCACAGAATGGCACACAGCAACAGTTATCCCACTCCACAAAGGTGGCGCCACAACGGACCCCAGGAACTATCACCCTATAAGCCTGACTAGCCTGGTCTGCAAGGCTATGGAGTGCATCATCATGGAACTCATTAACAGAGACATTGGGAACCTCCAAACTTTGGACCCCACCCAGTTTGGCTTTGTTAAGGGCATATTATGCCTCCTAAACCTGGTGGATGTCTTTAAGACAGTTACAAGGCATTAGATGAGGGTAAGGAGGTCCACAGAGCCTACCTAGAACTTGCAAAGGCTTTCAACACCATTCCCCATTCTGGTATTATAGACAAACTCACCAACCTGAACATTAACCCCTATATCATGAGATGGGTTGCAAATTGGCTCACAGACAGAACCCACATGGTGAGAGTTGCAGACTCTAGGTCTGACTCTAAACTGGTTCCAAGTGGCATCCCCCAGGGCTAAGTCCTAGGACCCCTCCTGTTCATTATATATTTCTCAGAGATACAGGCAAGCACAGGAGTACTTTGGCTGACCAAGTTCACAGACGACTGAAAACTAGGGGCCATAATTGATTCTCCGTCTGATACAGACACCCTCCAGAAGGGTCTCACTGAGATGGATACCTGGTGTCAAAATCATGGCCTCAAGCTGAATGCCAAAAAGTGCATAGTCATCCTCTTTGGAAAAAACAAAGTACCTAGAACTCGCAAAGGCTTTCGACACCATTCCCCATTCTGGTATTATAGACAAACTCACCAACCTGAACATTAACCCCTATATCACGAGATGGGTTGCAAATTGGCTCACTGACAGAACCCACATGGTGAGAGTTGCAGACTCTAGGTCCGACTCTAAACCGGTTACAAGTGGCGTCCCCCAGGGCTAAGTCCTAGGACCCCTCCTGTTTGTTATATATTTCTCAGAGGTACAGGCAAGCACAGGAAGACTTTGGCTGACCAAGTTCGCAGACAACTGCAAACTAGGGGCCATAACTGATTCTCCATCTGATACAGACACCCTCCAGAAGGGTCTCACTGAGGTGGATACCTGATGTCAAAATCATGGCCTCAAGCTGAATGCCAAAAAGTACATAGTCATCCCCTTTGGAAAAAACAAAGTACCCGCGAACTACCACACAGGTGGTGGTCCCCTAAATACAGAAAAAGTAATAAAGGATCTGGGGTCCCAAGTAGATAGCAATCTCTCCTTTGATAATCATATTGCCAAGGTGGCTAGAAAATCCTTCTAAGTGGCCCACCTAATCTCAAAAGAGTTCGCATCCAGAACAAAGGAGATTATTGTGTCTCTCTACTCATCACTTATTAGACCCATTATAGAATACAATGCCCCATTTGGGATGTACTTTACAAGACACCTGCAACAGCTGGAAAGACCACAAAAGTACCCCAGCAAGAGGATTACTGGCCTCAAACAGATGACCTATGCTGCCCGACTAATGAAACTCCAGCTATACTCGGTTGCATACCGCTTACTCAGAGGTGATCTCTGCTTGAGATACTAGGCCATGTCCAAACCAGAATTGATGGATATGCTCCACCTAAAAAAAAAACAAATCCCTGACAGCCACATGCTCTAGGGATATAAACCTTACCACAATGATAAATAGGATGTGCTGGAGGGATAGATTCCTGACCCAGAAACTCCCCATGCTTTGGAACAAGATTTCATTATACATCAGGCAGAGCCCCTCACTAGCACTCTTCAAGAGAAACTTTGACGTGTGGATGGGAAACAGAAAATTTACCCCGGGGATCACTGCAGTGGCTCTGCTTGACAGAGGCGCAGGGAACTAATGGCAATGCTGGTCAGAGGCACAGGGAACTAATCTAAGGGGGAGGCGAAAGCCAACACACTCTGGCTAGGCTTATAAATGCCCTTGGGCAGATAGCCTAGTACTTACCTATGAACCAATGAACCTATCTATCTATCTGTATATATATATATATATATATATATATATATATATATATATATATATATAGATATATAGATATATATATATATATATATGGAAACATAACTATTTGTCAATGTGCAAATATGTTTAGTCATACTTTATTGACTGCAAATGGTCAAAAGACAAAAACATACATCTACAAAAGAGTGAAGGATAGCATTACACAATTTCTTTGCAAGAAAGCAGGGTCTCTTGTACCCCCTGCTACTTATTACACACATACATACACACACACACACACACACACACACACACACACACACACACACACACACACACACACACACACACACACATACACACACACACACACACATATAAAATATATCAATTCCAAGATCTCGCTACAGTGGGGAAAGGGCAAACTCCCTGATCCCCATGGAAGAGAGATCTCAGAGTGAGAAAGCAGGCACAGTTCAACAAACTACATTGGCTTTCTCAGCCATCAATGAAAGGCAAATTTGATGGAAAGATGTGTTTTATATGTATTCCATATATAGAGGTGAATAGTCCCCTTCACATGGTCGACATTTCACAATGTCGACATTCATATGGCCGAGACCATATGATCGACATTTGAAATGATGACCATGGAAAACTGGCATCTCTGTACAGTGCGGAATGGAAAGATTTCCATTTCCGCACTGTAGTGCAATCTCGGAGTTGGTATATTAAAGTTACGGGTGTGGAGGGGACGTAGCCCCCCACAGGGGGTGCATGGGGGCGGAGCCCCCCTGCTAGCATATTTAAAGTTAGTTTGTTGCTTTTATTTTTTTTGTCTGCTTGTATGTTCATTTCAAATGTTGATCATATGGTGTCGGCCATATGGGTTTCGACATTGTGAAATGTCGGTCATGTCAAGTAGACCCATAGTTATAGATATATATTTATATATATATAAATATATATATATATATATATATATATATATATATATATATATATATATATATATATATCCACACACACACACACACACACACACACACACACACACACACACACACAGCTATGAGATCACCAATACATGAAGCAGGGAATCACTTGTCAATATGTAATCCAGCCATTTCTCCTTCACCATACATGCGCGATCACCCACATAACAAATAAATGAATAAATTGGAGAGTTCAGTGATCTTGACTAGTGATCAGCAGCAATCTGTAGGCCATTGCTGTGTGGAAACACAATGGCCACTCCTTCTATAACTGTACTTTTCTGACCTCTGTGACAGCATTTACATACAGCTTAAACCCTAGTACTTTATTATATATGAAATATACATAAATATAATTCTCCAGGTGTGCTGATGCCTGTGAATAGCATGGCCAAATATATATATTTTTATTTTTATTTTTGCTATTGCAATGCCAGCTAAATTTACTTTGGAGGTAATGGGAACCAGGCAATATTTTTGTCTACTGAAGTCTTAAGTTTTGCAATGGCCTTGAGTGTGGATACTGAAGAGATGGAATTTATACCACAATTTGTCCAATTTGCTTTAATGGCTGCTGGGTATTTCTAACTTGTAAAATGTATTTCTGCACTTTCCAGAGCAATTGTTTATAACTTCTCTAATCTATACATTAATAATTTTAGCATTTTTTTGGTGCAAAATATGATATATTTGCAGTTCATTTTTGCTGATAAGCACAAACTCCTGATTTTTTTCATGGAGCTGAAAATTCCTGATGTGGCATCATGAAGAATGTCTCCATGTTGCCTTACTACCTAAATTAATATAGAGACTACTATATTTTCAGGTTAGTTGCAGCAATAGAAATCTTAATTCCTAGAAAGATAGCTTGTAAATTAAGTACTGCAAGTGAACACTTTACAACAAAAATCAGCGTATGTTGTAATGCATTAGTGAAACTGCAATGTAAGAAGCTGCTCTTTTAATGAACTTGCTTTATGCTTACCCAGAATACTTTGCTGATGTATGTAAATCTTTGCCAAATAATTTTGTGGGTATACCCACATAAAAAAAAGAGTAAGCAGCAAAACTAAAACATCAAATGAATACTATAATCTTTGTTTTTTCTTCAAACCACTAACTTTAAAATCAGAAGTATAACTCAAAATGATATTAGCTATAAAATGATGATTTTTATTTGTGTTATTTGATATATGTGGAACTGTTATAGTTATCTTAATTACTTTGAATAAATATATTGTCTTATACAGCAGGAGAGTTCAGTTCTTGCAAGATATTCAATAGGTATAGAATATGTATACTTAGCATTAATTGAAATGCCAAGTATTTTTAATAATACTAGTATTCTAAGTTTATAATATTTTATTTCACTATTAAAATTAATTTTAAATTGTCTGTAAATTATAATTTATAAAAATGTAATTGATTGTTTTTATATAAAAGTTGTAGGTAGCAGTAATTACTAAAATGAGAATGAAAATTGATTAAGTGCTTGTTTAAGCAATATATCTAATAGAGTAGGCAGATTGGGAGTATTAGTATCATACTTTGTAGGGTTGCAAATAAGATGAAGTTAGTTATTAAAATTGATTGAATTTTTATTATTAGATTTAATTTTAATGGAATTATTTTTAAAAAGGAAGGAAAACACTTGAAGCAATTATAAAATATAATATACATTTGTTTGGTAGTATAAAATTACTATTAACAATAGTAGCTAAATATGAAATGTATCTTCAATTTATAGACAAAATTGTTAGTTATAAAATAATAGTAAAACAACATGCATACTTTAGAATTGATATCTATTATTCAAATGGACTAAACAGTAGTAGAAAGAGAAGATCATTAATGAAATATATGAAACTTAAGAAATATGATTTTATATTCCTTCAAGAAACACATCTATTAGAAGAAAGTGTTGTTGTGTTGTGTCTTTCAGCTTATCCCGGTTAGGGGTCGCCACAGCGGAACTCTGATCCGCTAATGTTTGTTAGTGGATCTTTACGTGCCGAGTTACCAGCACCTTAGAAGAAAGTGCACTCTTGTTAAATAATTCAAATTATAAAGTTTACTTCATCTTCATTTAAGAAAAAAGGAGGGGTACTGCTATTCTAAGGAAGAAAAGTGTATTTATGTCAACAAATTATTATAAAATGTAATTATCCAAAAGGAATGTGTTCAGTAGTCAGTATTCTTTATAATAATAAAATGTATACTTTAGCAAGTTTTATTGAATCCCTGGTTTAGGCATGGAGGTAACGAAAAATTATTTGGAAGTATCGCAAAATTCATGGAAAGGTAGTCTTATTATTTCAGGAGACATTAATTTCAAGATGAAAGAGATACACGTTTCTTTAAGAATATTAACTCTTCTGCTAGTCCTAAACCATTAAATAAATGGATTGATAGTAATTTAAAAGATCTAATAGATATTACAGAAAAATTCTCTGTTTTTCACTCATTATTCATATGCCTATGGTACACAAACACATATTGACAACGTATATATATATATATATATATATATATATATATATATATATATATATATAAATCAATAAATATATTAAATAAAATTGAAACTTTTAGAATTATCCCTTGGCCATTATCTGACCATAATGTATGGACATAAGCTTAGATTTTAGACATGTTCAATTAGAATGCAAAGTACCAGCATTTATGACAAAACTTAAAGATTTTTAAATCTTATCTTTCAGAACAAATTAAAAAAAAATATCCAACTAAATGTTAATGGAAAGGTTAATAACATTGTATTATGGAATTAATTAAAATGCATATTAGAGAAAGAATGCAGAAATGGCTGCACAAAAAAATTAAAAGAATGGGATAAGGAGATTATTATACTACAGGATAATTGCATTATGCCAAATGAGTTCAATAAAACATAAAACTCAATAACTCTGAATTTTTAAAAAATGTTACAAAAGATATCAAGAAATTATTTGTCACAAAGCTGACATTGCATTAGAACAAACTAAATTACATAGTCATTCAATGTCACCTAAACATCATTATTTATCAAGTAATATTAAACTAATGAATAAAAAAGCAGAAATTAATAATATATTAAATCAAATGCTTAACAAATATACATCAGATATTGAAGAAATATTATTCATTGTAAAGATTATCATGAAGAATTAAAAATAATAGTAACAAACTTTTTTTCTATAGTAAACTATAAAGATGCTGTCATATTAAGCATAACAGGAAAAAAAACAGGACTGGATGGTATAAATGCAGAAATATACAGATTGCTACCTTCAACAGTAATTACATTATTAATTAGAATATTTAATTTAATTCATAATACAAAAAACATTCCACCTTCTTGGAATAATGCATTAATATCACCAGTATTTAGACAAGGAAATGAACAATAATTACTTTCATCATATACACTATCATTATCAATTATTCACTTCAAATTTCTCAATAAAATTAAAAAAGATTATTGATGAAATCATAAATAAAGATCAATCAGGCTTTACTATAAATAACATATGATAATATTAAAAGTGCACTCACAATACTAGACTTTGCTAAAAATAAAAAGAACACATTGTTTTAATTGAACTTGATATTGAAAAAGCTTTTGATTCAGTTGATTGGAATTTTTATTTAAAATGTTATGGTATTTGGATTTCTGAATAAATTTGTTGAATAAATAAAACTCATGTAAATTATAAAGTACATATTAACATTTAAATTTTTTATCTCTAATTCATTTAAGGTAAAAAAACAAGGCAAGGTTACCATTATCACCTTTATTATTTGTGTTGGTTACTGAATCATTTGCAAATATTAGTAACTACAATAAGGGATTACAAGGATTTGAAATTAATAAGGATTTTCAATCTAAAAAATGCAACTTTTTGTAGATGACATTTTACTGTTGGTAGGAGATATTAAAGTATCACTTCATGAATAAATTAAAGAAATTGGGCAATTTAAATATGCTTCATCTCTGAAATTTAATGACAATAAATTGGAAATTATCTTAACAAATCAAAAAGTAAATAAATTATAAAAAATTAGGAATTATAAAAAAAATAGGATTAAATTATAAGTATGAAATTCTCCAAAGTGGTTACAAAAATAACTTCTTTTAGAGCAATGGAATACATATTTTTTTACATTTGAAAAAAAATGAATACTTATAAAAATATAATTTACCTTAAAATATTATCTGTGTTACAACCAACACCTCTTTTGCCTGAGGAAAAAAATACAAAATAAATGGAAAAGTTATTGATATAATTTTTAGTATCCAATGAAACCAAGAACAACAGTTAAGAATCATTTAAGAATGTGAGAATTTGGAGGAATTAATTTTCCATATATAGAATCTAAGATTTTAGTAGCTACGTTTAATATAATTATTTAATGGTTAGACACATGTAATAATAGATATTGGAAAAATTTTCATGAAAAAATTATATTAAATTTCATTTAAATTAAAGGAGTCCTTTAAAATAAAGATTAACTGTACATTTATTTGGTTTATGTATATATATATATATATATATATATATATATATATATATATATATATATATATATATATACACACACACACACACACACACACACACACACACACACACACACACACACATAAAACAGGTAAAACTCCTTTACTTAAAAAAATGAAGTTTTTTTCAATATTTCATTTAGCTTCAACAGCTTCATATACAGTTATTCTCACAATGATTGGATTTTGTGTAAAAGTAATAATTATATATATAGGCTTGGCTGTATTACTAAAGGTATTCTTTTATCTTCAGATGTCATCCTGAGGAAATTTCATTTAATGGCATCTTTAATATTAAAAATTCAGCTTTTTGGGAGAAAAATTAAAATGTGTAAGTTTGTCAAATGAAAATGAAAGGAACGCATAACCTAAATTATATGCCTATTTGATATCCCTTATGCTTGAAATTTCTTACAAGATTGGTTTATCTAATCTGTATAAGATATTATTAAACAATAAAAATAATTCAGATAAAGATTATTGGAATATCACAGACTCTCTTGAAATTAATGAACTTTTAGAAAAATTATAAATAATTAATATTAAAATCTGTTAGTTTAACATTTACATGTATACATTGGAAATTTTTATGTGGAAATATGTTCATAGAATATTTATTACACTTTTTAATTTATCAAAATTTAAAAGAGATACAGCATCAATTTGTTGGAGATATAATAAAGTGTTAAGAGCTAATTGGCTTCATATTTTTCTCAGATTGTGAGAAACTTACTGATTTTTGGACTGAAGTAAAATAATTTTTCAAACTTATAAGTATGATAAGTCTAACAAATGCACCTGTTCCTTCAGTTGTACTTTGTAATTAGAATATAGTATTTTGAGGTTTACTTGTAGTTGTTGATAGTACTGCCACCACTCTGAGAAAAGCCAGAGACTTCCAGTTACCTGTTTGCTTTTACATTGCCAGTTAATATCCTTTTCACTGGCAGTTGGCCAAAGCAGTCTCAAAGGTGTGTGTCCTACAGTTTGCCTCCCCACAGTGTAAAAATGGTTACCCTCTTCTCAGCAAAGCAACAATGTATAAATACACTTGAAATAAATATAATTTAGCCACAGAGTTTATAGGCAAATAAATTAATTTTACTTAAATAATATAGAAAATAGAACAAAGAAAGAATAAAATATACATATGTTCATAGGTGTTTACTAGGCTAACAACCACAAGGGCTTTTTAACCCTAGCCATTCATCCCAAATCTCTGACAAGTTCTGATACCCTTGATAAGTGTAAGCATGGGCCTGGGAGAGGAACCTTTTACAGGTTGACTGTGTCCATTAGAGACATAGGTGCTAAACCAGGGATGAAGTTCTGGTTTCCCATTCAATTGTCCAAGTTGCACTTGAATTGGGTTAGGGAGGAACCTTGCTTTGCATGGATGGGAAGCCTGTTCCATAGACAGAGTAGTCTCTGGGATACATATATATCTCTTTTGCAGGTCCTATTTTTATCACAGGCAAGGTTTAGGTCTTTAGAATGGGTAATTCTGGTGCTGGTTGTTTAGTGGATATGCAAGAGGTTCATCAGAATGGGGTCTGATAATGCCCTGTATCCCAGGTATAGATCTCCACTCAAAAGCCTGTAGGAGACAGAATACAGTGATAGGGTTTGAGGCAGTCTGCATAGGACATTTTTCTTATGCCCTGTATTATTTTAGTGAGGAACCTCTGTGGACATTACAATCGTTGGATATGCCTGTTTAGGTACATATCAAAAAGGGCATTGTACTCAATGATAGGTCTGACGAATGCTGAATACAGTGGAACAGTGACTTCCTTGGACTTAGATGTCATATCTTTGTTTATAAGTTGTGCAACATACAATGATTTCCTCACCACTATAGACAAGTGATGGTCAAAGGTTAGTTTACTATCTATGTGTGTCCCTAAGTCCCTGACTATTGGGTCAACTCTAAGGGGTGTGTTGTCAATATGACAGCTACCAAGGATGGATTACTTCCCAGAGGATACTATTAGGTATTACTTGGCATTTAGTTTTAATCCATAGCTCTGACACCGGTTGTTTGTCTGGGTCAGCCACTCATGGAGAACATTTGTGTCAGTGTGCGATTCAATAACAGCTCGTAATTTGCAATCATCTGCAAATTTAGTCAGCCAGAGACCACTGACATTGGCCTTGACTTCTAAGAACTAAATGCCAAAAAGGAGCAGTCCAAGGACTGATCCCTGAGGGACTCCACTTGTGGTCTCTTTGCAGATGTGGACTCCCCAATTCTAACTTCCTGGGTCCTGTCTATGAGCAAGTTTGCTATCCACCAGGTGACATATGGGTTTGTACCTAACCTCTTGAGTTTGTCAACAATGCCTGAGTGTGGTATTGTGTCAAATGCATTGGCCAGGTCAAGGTAGGTAATCTGAATGATTTTGCCCACATCCATTGCTTTGGTGACCTTCTCAAAGAAGTCCACCAGGTTGAGTAGGCATGATCTGCCCTTGATGAAACCAAACTGGGTTGGGTCCAGTGTTTGGAGGTTTACTATATCTCTATTTATCATCTCCAAATAATTATTTCCATAGCTTTACATATAAGACTAGTGAGACTTATGGGTCTGTAGTTTCCAGAGACTGTAGATGGCCTACCTTTGTGCAGAGGGATGACTGTTGCCTTTCTCCATTCATGAGGCACAAAGTCTGTTTGGAGACTGCAGTTAAATAGTAATCCCAGAGGCCCTGATAGGTCATGTTTCATGATATTTAGAAGGCATCCTGGGATATTGTCTGGGCTCATTGAAGCAGTGTTCTTGGTCTTAGACCTGTTCCCAAGTGATAATTGGGGGGATTATATTTGATGATAATTCCTGAGGGAAGGTTGAGGGGGAAAGAGGGGGGAAGTTGGAGCTGATTTTATCAGCCAGGAGGTTTGCTATATCTTCTGGCTCAGTATAGGTGGCTCCATTTACAATGAGCTCTGCACAAAACAGTGTATTGCCTTTGAGGCTGCAGACATAGTTAAAGAATGCTTTGTGAATGTCCTTGGCCTGAGAGGCCAAACTTACCTCAAATCTGACTTTGGTAGACTTTATTTGTCCTCTGAGTTTGATGAGCATGCTTTTATCCTACTGAGTGCTGCACCTCCTAATTTTTGCCATGATCATCACTACACATCCAACTTCCTTTTCTCTATTTCCTCCCTAACCTATACTATGTCTCCATACACTCTACTTATACTATTTTTTTTAACTCTTAACCTCTGTGTGCATCCTTTTAAAATCCTCTAGGCTTTTACTGCACTGTACCATTGTCAATTACTTTTTTTTACTATGATAATTGCTATTTTTTGTTATTATAATACCTGATGTTTGTGTATTGTTTGTACTTATACTTTTGAAACATGTCTTTGGAGCTTTTCTCTCCGGGCCTCTACTGAAAATGGATATACATCCAGTTAGACTAGCCTGGCCAACAAGTGTAAAATAAAAAAATAAAATAAAATAAAATAAAATGATTATCTTCCTCCTGTTATACAGCCTATTGATTTTGTGATTCTACCAGAGTGGTTTGTTTTTGGAGTTAGATCTGTACTTCTTCCTGGTGGGTACAGCTGTGTCTATTCAGCTACTAACATGCTTGTACAGAGTTTCTGTGAACAGTCCTGCATAGGCAGCAGTGTTCTCAGGGTTTATGGGGGCTTGACATTTTGCCAGATTCATACTTAATAACAGGAGGTTAGCCTTAGAATAGTTTGTGAATATTCCAGGTTTAGCTGGGGGTCCAGGTTATATTTTTACTTCAAAGGAGACCATTTTGTGGTCTGACCTTACCAATGAAGGCATTACAGTAGGGAGTATGCAGCACTCTCCCATATTAGTGAGGACCAGATCCAGTATGGCTGCACCCCTGGTTGGTGTCTTGGCTATCTGGTCCAGGGTGTTTGTGTTTACAAAATCCAGTAATCTCTGTATGCTTGGTGTCATATAGGATTCCCAGTTAATAGTACAGACCTTAGCACATGTTACATTACTGGTCTGTGCCAAATTTTCATCATCATCATCATCATCATCAACCCCCCTTTTCACATTTTCTACGTGAGGTTGGTGTGTTGTATTAACTGTTGCCATCTCTCTTGATTTAATGCCACTCTCCTACCTTCTTGAACACTCATACTTGACCACTGCAGGTCTTCTCTCACACAATCCATTCACCTCTTTGCTGGATGCCCTTGTTTCCTCTTGCCTTCTTCCTGTCTGTCTGAAATCTTCTTTACCAGACAGTTCTCTGCTTTTCTTTGCCCAAACCACTATAATCTGTTCTGTTTTACATTGTCAGCAGTTGGAGCTACTTTGACATCTTCTCTGATGTCCTCATTTCATCATCTGCTCCACAGTGTGCATCCTACAACCCATTTTAGAATCTTCATCTCCATGACCTCTAGCTTCCTCAACTGCTCTGCCTTTGCTGCCCAGGTTTCTGTGCCCCACAGCAGTACTGGTTGGACCACTGTTTTGTACACATTACTTATCATCTTCTTTGCCATTCTTCTGCCATATACTACCCCATACACTCTGCTAATTAGCTCCAGACCCTCTGATTCTAGCTTTGACCTCCTCATGCAGAATTCCTTTCTCCTCAATCATCCCTCCCACATACATGAAACTGTTAACCTGTTCCACTATTTTCCTTACTATCTCAAGTTTCAGCTTATTCTGATTTTCCCCATCTGATGCCATTACAACTGTCTTATCTGTGCTCATTTTCAATCCTTGTGCCTTCAATTTGCATTCCGTTCCTCTATCCTTTGCTACAGTTCTTGCTCAGAGTCTGCCTGTAAAGTCAAATTGTCTGCCTATAGCAACTTTGTTTGCTAATGTAGTTCATCATCAGTATGAAAAGCAGAGGGCTTACAGATGAACCCTGATGCAGACCCACTCCCACTGGAACCCCTCTGTGAGTCCAAACACTGTTTGTACTTGAGTAATTAGGTCTTTGTACATAGTCTTCACTAAATCTACCAATGTTTCTTGGACTTCCAACCATTGCACAACTGCCCAAATCAGCTTTCTTGGGACCTTGTAATATGCTTTCTCCAAGTGTATAAATGCCCATTTGGGCTCTTTCATCATCTCTATCTTCTTTTGAACCATCTACCTCACTGTAAACATTGGGTCAGTTGTGCTGTGCCCTGATTTGAATCTAAACTGCTCATCTTCCATCTTACTTTCTACTACTATTCTTATTCATTTATCATTCACCCCCTCCAGGCCTTTTATGCAATGTGACAGGAGTTTGATACCGCTACACTGCCCACATTTGTGAATGTCCCCCTTGTTCTTGAATACTGGCACTAGTATGCTTATTCTCCAGTCATATGGGATATGCCTTTCTCCCCATACCTCTATGAGTACCCTCAGGAGCCATTTCTTCCCTATCTCACCCAACATCTTTGTCATATCTGGTGTGACATCATCTGACCTGGCTGCTTTCTCTGACTTCATTTTCCTCAGTGCTGTTCTTACTTCTTCTAGGGTGGGCTCCTCCTCTTCTTTCATCATAGGCTGTGCCTGAGGTGTTACACCTTCTAAGGGCTTTTCTTTATTCAGAAGCTGCTGAAAGCTGCCTTTGACGTCCTGTGGCCTGGTTCACAGGTTGTTGCTGGTATCACTTATGAACAGTGTCTGACTATTTTCTTTATCTTTCTGCCTTTGCCTTGCAGCCTGATAGAGTTTCTTCATGCTATTTATTGTCAGTTTCCAGAAACTGGTAGCTTGCCTCTGATGCCTTGTCCTTTGCTATTGCAACTTCTCTCTTAGCCTCTTTACTAGCCAATTAGTATTCCTTCTTAGCCTGGTCCATCTTTTCTACTACTTTTTCCCTGAACTCCTTTCTTTTGATGATTTCCTGCACTTCTGCATTCCAACATCAGCTTTCCTTATGTACCTTGCTTCCATACATGGCTCTGCTGCACATCTGTTCTATAGTCCTCACACATGCTGTTTAGAGGTGCTGCCATTCTTCTTCAACTCCACCTATTCCCTCTTCTTTCTGAGGTGATACAGCCCTGAGTATTTCCTTGAAATCCTGAGCTTTCTCTCCAGTCAACGCCCCACTCTTCAGTCTAGTCTCTGTTGACCTTAGAGCCTTCTTTAACCACTGCTTGCAGCTGATTGTGGCAAACAGTGGTTTATGCTGTGTCAGATTGTTTCAATGGGGATGATGACCTTACAGCCACTGATTCTTCTCCAGTGCCCTTTCCTTACTAGGAGGAAGTCTACCTGGGTTGCAAGTTGGCCACTCTTGTATGTAATCTTGTGACTGTCTTTCTTGCTGTACCACCTGTTGGCCACCATCAAGCCATTTGCCACACAAAAGTCTAGAATGGCCTTTCCTTCTTTATTCCTGCTACTCCATCCATGTGGACCAAGGCGATCCTCATATCCTATTCTGTCTGTCTCAATATATCCCATTATCAACACCAATTCAAGCTGTCCTGCTTTATTTAGTAGATTCTGCAACTGCTGTCTGAATACATTCTTTTTCTCACATTACAACTCAGCTGTGGGGCATAGGCTGAGATTATGAATATTGCCCTCCCCTAACGCTGGAGTCTCATTACTGTGAATCCATCACTAATTATGAAGATATCCTTCACTGTCTTCTGAAGCCTCTCCTTGAGCACAATTCCCACCTCATTACTAGTCTGTCCTTCATCTGAGTAGTATACTCTGGATCCCAAGCCAAGTGGCTTTGCTGCACTACCCTTCCATCTTGTCTCCTGGATACATAGGATGTTCAGCTTCCTCCTTACCATCATGTCACCCACTTCCAAACTGCATCCTTTCAGTGAACCTACACTGAGTGTAGAAATTCTTAGTTTATGTTTGGTACATTGATTGGTTTTATGTCCAGCTTTTGCTCCACAGAGCTATCCCAGGTAACCCAAGCTGGGCAATGGGACAATAGCCAGTCAGCAGGTTATTGACTGATCGCTGCTGAGCTTTACGGCAGGCACACACTAGCCAATATTTGCACTCAGATTTTTATGTCTTCAGGCATAGTGTTAAAGGCTTATTTCCCTTACCAAATGATCTGTAAGCATTTCCCATCCTTACTGCCACTCACCCATCTGTGAAAAATCAGTGCTAATTTCTGCAATATTCTCAGTTATACTTTAATCTGCCTTTATGCTGTATTTTCTAAATGTTTTTCTATGGTGTTCTGGAGTTAGCTGATAACAAGCAGGCAAACATTCTTTTACCTTGGCATAATTAAAACAGTCAATACCACTGAGTTAAGACACTGTATGCATTGCTTTTCCTGTGAGGAAGGGAGTTAAAAACCTCATCCACTGTCCTTGGTCATCTTGGTGTTGAATGCACTGCCTCTCAAAGGCCTTTAAAAATAATTAAATTGTCACCATCCATATACTTTTTGGGTGGGATTTTCAACCTCCCTATGACTCACATGCTTCTGGCATAGGAAGTTAATCTCCTTTTCATGCTGGTGTTGTTTTTCACTTTTCTCTGCTTCTGGTTGTTGCATTTGTTTTGTTGCCTCAGGTTCCATGCACATTTCCAGAGTCAGTCTCTGCAATTCCAACGGTCTTTGTTCTGTCACCTGCTGATTCTCATGATGCTGCACTGTTCACAAAGCTGCCATGATCTCCTGTCTGGATGTACCTGCCTAATGCACTTCTCTGGCTTTACACGCTTTTGCCATCTGGCTGATATTTTCTCAAATTTATCAGGAAAGTTTACTTTTTTGCCTTTTCCTAACTAAGCAGACTTAAAAGAATGCTATGCACAATTGGACCTCTGTAAAGTTTACCATGTGGGTGAGGGTGTTAACACACACCATTCGTTAACATAAATGCTTTAGGGTGAATAACTTAATTTCAAATCTCCTTGTCATTGGCCACCAAATTTGAATAACCACTGAACCACAGTTACCAAATGTGAAGGACTGGTGACACCGCTGCACCGAGATCATTGGATGAAGTGTACTATGGTCTCCACTAAGGATGACGTGATAGCAAGAAAATGCTCACAAGTCTATTTCAGTGATTAATCCACAAAGTACAGCCTGACTCCAACAGCGTAACAGGATTCCAACCACCACAGTCATGTGTTCGCATGCACAGCCACATTCATTCTCATTCTCATTCTCTCTCCCTCTCCCTCTCTCAAGACAGTTATGTCTATGGTAGGATCCCAGACATTATTATTAGGGTAATATATAATTATTGACATATATCTATCTATATATATCTATCTATCTATATATATATATATATATATATATATATATATATACTAGACAATCTCGAAATACTGAAATGTCGAATTTCAGTATTTCAAGACTGAATAGTCGAAACTGCAGTGACACGAAACTGCACTATGTTGAATGCGGAAATGTTGAATCCACTATTGTGGTGTCGTGTCCGTGATGTGCAGTGCATTTTGTGGATTTATCTGGGGTTTTAGGTAAGTGTTGTAGAGGATGCCTGAGGAATGGAGAAAAAGTGTTTTGGTACCGATTTTTAAGAATAAGGGTGATGTGCAGAGCTGTAGTAACTACAGAGGGATTAAATTGATCAGTCACAGCATGAAGTTATGGGAAAGAGTAGTGGAAGCTAGGTTAAGAACGGAGGTGATGATTAGTGATCAGCAGTATGGTTTCATGCCAGGAAAGAGCACTACAGATGTGATGTTTGCTTTGATAGTGTTGATGGAGAAGTACAGAGAATGTCAGAAGGAGTTGCATTGTGTCTTTGTGGATTTAGAGAAAGCATATGACAGGGTGACTAGAGAGAAGTTGTTGTATTGTATGAGGAAGTCGGGGAGTGTCAGAGAAGTATGTAAGAGTGGTACAGGATATGTACGAGGGTAGTGTGACAGCGGTGAGGTCTGCGGCGGGAGTGACGGATGCATTTAAGGTGGAAGTGGGATTACATCAAGGTTCAGCTCTGAGCCCTTTCTTATTTGAAATGGTGATGGACAGGTTGACAGATGAGATCAGACAGGAGTCCCCATGGACTATGATGTTTGCAGATGACATTGTGATCTGTAGTGAGAGTAGGAAACAGGTGGTGGAGACCCTGGAGAGGTGGATATATGCTCTAGAGAGAAGAGGAATGAAGGTCAGCAGGACTAAGACAGAATATATGTGTGTGAATGAGAGGGAGGATAGAGGAATGGTGAGGATGCAGGGAGTAGAGGTGGTGAAGGTGGATGTGTTTAAATACTTGGGATCAACAGTTCAGAGTAATGATGAGTGTGGAAGAGAGGTGAAGAAGAGAGTACAGGCAGGATGGAGTGGGTGGAGAAGAGTGTCAGGAGTGATTTGTGACAGACGAGTACCAGTAAGAGTGAAAGGGAAGGTCTACAAGAGGGTAGTAAGACCAGCTATGTTATATGGGTTGGAGACAGTGGCATTGACAAAAAGGCAGGAGTCAGAGCTTGACATGGCAGAGTTGAAGATGTTAAGATTTGCACTGGGTGTGATGAGGATGGACAGGATTAGGAATAAGTATATTAGAGGGTCAGCCCAGGTTGGAAGGTTTGGAGACAAAGCCAGAGAGGCAAGATTACGTCGGTTTCAACATGTGCTGAGGAGGGATGCAGAGTATATTGGGAAAAAAGATGCTAAGGATGAAGCTGCCAGGTAACAGGAAAAGAGGAAGGCCTAAGATAAGGTTTATGGATTTGTTGAGAGAGGACATGCAGGTGGTTGGTGTGACAGAGCAAGATGCAGAGGACAGGAAGAAATGGAAACAGTTTATCTGCTGTGGCGACCACTGATGGGAGCAGCTGAAAGAAGAAGAAGAATGTGTATGTGTAAGGGTATTGGGTAGGGATTTTAGTGTGTGTGTGTGTGTGTAGTGATGTGTTTTGTGTGTTTGTGTGTTTAGTGCGACCTCAGAGTTAGTATATATAAGTGGGGGGGGTGTGGGGAGTGCATCCCCCCACATGGGGGGTGCATGGGGGCTTGCCCCCCTGCTTATAGGTAGGGTAGGTGTGTTTTTGTGTTATGTTGTGTTTGTGTGTATTATTTTGTTTGTTTTTAGGTTTTTAACTGTAGTTAGGTAGGTGTATGTGTGTGTGTTTATGTGCTGGTTTGTGTCTGTGTGTGTGTGTGTGTGTGTGTGTGTGTGTGTGTGTGTGTGTGTGTGTGTGTGTGTGTGTGTGTGTGTGTCTGTGTGGTCACTATTGTGCTGTTCGCGGTTTTGGGCTTTCAGGTATGTGGGTTTTCGACTGTTCAGTCTCAAAATACTGAAATTCGACATTTCAGTATTTCGAGATTATATATATATATATATATATATATATATATATATATATATATATATATATATATATATATATCATAAGAGATCACTGTACCTTAATAAAATGACCAAACTTACTGTGGGGTTTTTGCTATAGTTTTGGACTGTTTTACCTCTTACCTCTCCAATCATGCACAAAAAGTCTGCTCTGGACTCAGTTCTTCATCCACATACAGTCTCAAATGTAGGATCCCACAGGGCTCTATTCTGGGCCCTTTATTACTTAATGTGTACATGTCTCCTTTAGGAGATCTTTTAAGGGAAAGGGGTCTAACATATCATAGTTACACAAATAATACATAGATCTATTTTCCTTTCCCCAAGAAGATATGGCTTATATTTTTCTTTCTTTCTGATGACCTTGAAGCCATTCATTATTGGCTTACTAATAACTGACTAAAATTAAAAAAACACCAAGACTGAGGCCTTGGCTAAACATTCAATGGTGAGAGATTATTTTGCCATACATTTACCTGACTACATAATTTATGACAGCGATAAACTGGAATTTGTTAATAGGCTGAGGAATTTTGGTACTGACTTGAGGCTTACACTTCGGGACAAAGTGTCAGCTGTAGTAAAGTCATCCTGTTTCCATCTAAGAATCATCTCCAGGATTAACAGCATAATCCCACAAAATGATCTTTGAATTGTAGCTCATGCCTTGGTTTCTTACAGACTGGATTACTACAGTGCCCTGTAGCTAGGACTGCCTAATTCTGAACATAACCACCTACATTTGGTGCAGAATTTTGCAGTCAGGCTACTGACTAGTTTATTTCTTTAACAACACATAAACCTGTCTTGTGTGGCCAAATTTACTGTGGGATTTTGGCTATAGTTTTGGACTGTGTTACCTTTTAACACTCCAGCACAGGCTCGACAAAAGATTCTGGTTCTGGGGTAAATGTCCATTCGTGACATGGGTCCCTCCTAGCTCAATGAGTTCATCATACCATACATCCCTGCAGAAGTTCTGTGCTCATCTTCCGAGGGGCTGCCAGCGGTTCCACTGGCCAAGCTTGTGAATTTCGGTTTTAGATCTTTTTATTACCAGGTCCCATATCTGTGGAACTCACTATCTCAGTGACTTTGTGAATGCTTCTCTCTGGCTAGTTTTAAACAGACATTAAGGCATATTTATTTGAGTTAGCATACAATGGCATGAAGTGAATTGTCATCATTTTTTTATGTGGTCTCCTGTAATTTTAATGACTTTCATTATTGTCCTCCACAACATTTCCTTGAAAAAAATCATAGTTTTAAGGATGGTCAGAGCAGAATTTTCAAATGAAATTAAGAGAGTGATTTCATGATACCTTTAGGCTGTAATGTTTGCATAGGCAATAAAAATAGCAAAATGTATGAGTGTGTATTTGTTGAATAAATGACACTAACAACACATTTCTGTAATTTCAGCCCAGGATATTAGCATACTGTCATTTTATTTCAACCTCATAAGATAGCAACCATTTTCACATGTTGCAGTGAAGGTAATTTTGCACAGCATGCAGGTATGACATTTCCTTTTGAGTCTCATTTTGGGCTGTAACTGTGAAGAGACAGCCGTCACACACATAAGGTGACACAAAGAAGTGATTAATAAGTTAGTGTTAAATTTAGAACAATGCCACATTTATGAAGCCACATTTGTTAAACTAAAACCATTTGTTAAGTTTCAATGTATCAATTTATTTGTGGTTTGCTTTTCTACACGCCCCTGGAATGCGCTCTTTAAAACAGCTGACAGAGCATGTCACAGTTGTTTTTGTTTTGTTTTTTTTTTTTTTTTTTTGCTTTAATCTTTGAAGCAGGTAGAGCAGTAACACTCTAAACAGAATGAATGAATGAAGGAATAAATAAATAAATAAGCCTAGACCAAAAAAAAAAAAATCAAAGGAAAGCTGCACAAGAAGGGTATGAAGTTGTAAGGAACACAGAAGCAAAGCAGGGTATTCTGGTACTACTTCTTTCAGAACAGTGCAAACTAAAATAAACTGAAAATACAGATGTGCAGCTTGGGATAGTAAATCGGATATTCTTACTACAGTGAGGTATAATTATAAAAATAGTTTATACTAGAAATTAAAATATTTTCTAACAATAATCAGTATTAAATTTAAAGATGCTGTTCATAGTGATAGAGAAATTAGTGCCGGTATGCCTGATGAGGTATAAGCATTTGGAATATGTTTAAAATGTCTGATAACAAAGCTGCCATCTGCAATAGCACAATAAATTTACACTGATGTGGAAAAACATAACAATACCCTTGATATATGTATTAGAAATTAAACAGATAAGGTACAAAATACAAGTGTAAGGTTCATATCAGAAGTGCAAAACTAACAGTGAGATGTAATATAGTCAGAAAAGTCATAGTGACTGTCAAATGAATGGAAGAGGGAATACAACAGTTCAATTAAGGTGCAGATGACATGGAAAATAATAGTTATCCATTTCTAACAATGGCATGAAAAGGCAGCAATGGATTCCAGGTGACCCAAACAAAATTGTTCATGAAAGTATCTATTGAAAAACAAATATAAGGTATCCAGAACCCCACTCAGCAGCTACTCGTAACAACAGTTTATTGGGTTCTCAATAAAACCACACTCAAAACACGATAGTCCACAGATTAAGCGCTTTCGTCGAAATAACCAACTTCATCAGAATACACATAATACAACACAAAGGATTTAAATACCCTCTCAAAAAGCAAAAACCCTGACATCACATCCTATTAGATCACTTCCTGTCAACTAATGCACATATTTAAAGGAAGTAATACCTGACTTAAATTGACAAGACATATGAAAAAGTATGCTCCCATATTGCAAATAAATATAAAAATGTAAACACACATACATATCACCGATAAATATAAATGTATATAAATATATAACAAACAACTGTAAAAATTATGATGCAGAAAATTGGGGTAATAAATGCATGAAGTAACAATAAAGACCTTTTAAATATTTTTTAAGTATTCTTTAAATATAAAACAAAGCTCTTAGCTTCAACAAGTGCATAATGCTTCTACGCTCGTTAATGCCAGGATATAAGCCTGCATTCAACTTAATTTGCCATTTTAACTCTAATAATTCTAAATAATAATCCACTGGGCCACCCCAGGGTCCCAGGTCTGCATGATCAATGGCAAAAAACCTAAAAAAAAGTGTGTTGGATATTTGTCCACATGATTAAAAAGTGCATTGTTTTAATTTTTGCATTTAATATCAAAGCAGTGCTCATATATTCTCTGCTTAAAGGCCCTTTTTGTTTTGCCCACATAAAATACGTTGCATAACCCACACTTAGCAATATATACCACCCTTTTCGAAAAACAAAACAGTTTTTTACTGGGGTACAGTTGTCCAAAATTCTTGATAAATATATATTCACCCTCCATAACATATGGGCACTGCTCACACCTACCACATTTAAGGCATCCACTATTTTGTTTCTTTCTTATGTCTTTCCAAGAGTGCTTTAAAGCTATAATCTTTTTTGTAGACAATCACTGGTTTATCCCCTACAATTTTAGAGACATCCTGGTCCGGTAACATCACTGGCCAAAACATAACCAAAGTATTTTTGATTTCATAAAAATCCAAGGTGAAGGTTAGGGTGCACGATCTTGAAAAAATATTGTTATTAGAATGTAATCTATCTCTAACCTTTCCATCATCAATACCACAACCACTGAAAAATTTTTTTACTATTAACCTATTCCATCTTTTGACAGTAACCTCATTTTCAATTTCTTTTAAAAAATTCATAGGGTAACCCCTTCTTCTAAACATACCAATAAGTTTATCACATTCTGTTTGGATGTCCCCTTCATCTGACACCATTCTAGTGATTCTGATAAATTGTCCCTTAACTAGGGACTTTTTCTGATGAATCGGGCGCCAGCTCTCAAAATGTAAAAATGTATTTGAATACGTAGGCTTCCTGTACAGCTTAGATATAAAAGATTTACTCATATAATCCTTCACAATAGTGACATCTAAAAAAATTCAAGCTCTCTATGTCAGAATTCATGGTAAATTCTAAACATTCAGTGGTACTATTAAGGTATTCAAAAAACTCACCTAATTTGTCCTCACTCCCTTTCCATAAAAATTGTTACTTAATCGACAGATAAGTATTCACACACATACATTCTTAGAGTGTAAAACCCCCAGAACACCTACCATCTTCGGCATCCAGAAGATACATAAATCCATCCAGAGCCCCCCTCTATGTCCGATTGTGGACGCCAAGGCTTCAAAAACATATGGGTTGGCCAAATTTTTGGACCATCAATTGAAAGGTCCAGTGGAAAAGACGCCTTGGATTATTAAAGATTCATGAAATTTTTTAGGTAGAATGCATCCAGATATGTATGATGATGGATTTATTATGGCCACCGTGGACATCAAAGATCTATTTTTATTAATCCCACATGAGGAGGGGCTTGATTGGTTTTATGAATATCTATGTAGGCATTCTGATTTAAGTTTTGACACCAAACATGCCATTAGGACCTGTATGGAACTTGTTTTGGAAAATAACTTTTTAAGCTTTGATGGTCACCTCTTTAAGCAAACTTTAGGGGTGGCCATGAGAGCATGTTATGACCCTGTGTTTGCCAGTGTGGTTTTGGCACACTGGGAGGAGGAATACATTTTGAATTCATGCTGCAAAGACCATTGGGTCCTATATGGTCATTATTTGGATTACATAGTTCTTTCATGGAAAGGGGGTAAGGACAAATTAGGTGAGTTTTTTGAATACCTTAATAGTACCACTGATTTTTTAGAATTTACCCTGAATTCTGACATAAAGAGCTTGAATTTTTTAGATGTCACTATTGTGAAGGATTATATGAGTAAATCTTTTATATCTAAGCTGTACAGGAAACCTACGTATTCAAATACATTTTTACATTTTGAGAGCTGGCGCCCGATTCATCAGAAAAAGTCCCTAGTTAAGGGACAATTTATCAGAATCGCTAGAATGGTGTCAGATGAAGGGGACTTCCAAATAGAATGTGATAAACTTATTGGTATGTTTAGAAGAAGGGGTTACCTTATGAATTTTTTAAAAGAAATCGAAAATGAGGTTACTGTCAAAAGACGGAATAGGTTAATAGTAAAAATTGTATTCAGTGGTTGTAGTATTGATGATGGAAAGGTTAGAGATAGATTACATTCTAATAACAATATTTTTTCAAGATCATGCACCCTAACCTTCACCTTGGATTTTTATGAAATAAAAAACACTTTGGTTAATTTTTGGCCAGTGATGTTACTGGACCAGTATGTCTTGAAAATTGTAGGGGATAAACCAGTGATTGTCTACAAAAAAGATTATAGCTTTAAAGCACTCTTGGAAAGACAGAAGAAAGAGAACAAAACTAGTGGATGCCTTAAATGTGGTAGGTGTGGGCAGTCTCCATATGTTATAGAGGGTGAATATATATTTATCAAGAATTTTGGACGAATCTACCCCAGTAAAAAACGTTTTCGTTTTTCGAAAAGTGTGGTATATATTGCTAATTGCGGGTTATGCAACATGTTTTATGTGAGCAAAATGAAAAGAGCCTTTAAGCAGAGAGTATATGAGCACTGCTTTGATATTAAATGCAAAAATAAAAACAATGCACTTTTTAATCATGTGGACAAATATCCAATGCATTTTTTTAGGTTTTTTGCCATTGATCATGTGGACCTGGGACCCTGGGGTGGCCCAGCGGATGATTATTTAGAATTATTACAGTTAAAATGGCAAATTAAGTTGAATGCAGGCTCATATTCTGGCATTAATGAGCATATAAGTATTATGCCCTTGTTGAAGCTAAGAGCTTTGTTTTATATTTAAAGAATACTTAAAAAATATTTTAAAAATATTTAAAAGGTTTTTATTGTTACTTCATGGGTTTATTACCCCATTTTTCTGCATTATAGTTTTTACAGTTGTTTGTTATATATTTATATACATTTATATTCATCGGTGATATGTATGTGTGTTTACATTTTTATATTTGTTTGCAATATGAGAATATACTTTTTCATATGTCTTGGCAATTTAAGTCAGGTATTATTTCCTTTAAATATGTGCATTAGTTGACAGGAAATGATCTAATAGTAGGATGTGATGTCAGGGTTTTTGCTTTTTGGGAGGGTATTTAAATCCTTTGAGTTGTATTATGTGTATTCTGATGAAGTTGGTTATTCCGACGAAAGCGCTTAATCTGTGGACTATCGTGTTTTGAGTGTGGTTTTATTGAGAACCCAATAAACTGTTGTTACGAGTACCTGCTGAGTGGTTGTCTGGATACCTTATATTTGTTTTTCTTGGTTTGTGTTTCCTTTAGACAGAAAAGTGTCTATTGAGACAGCATTCTTCTCAGAAAACAATACTGAAAGATAACAGTGAGATGAAAATTGTGTAAAGACAATGATATTACAAAATAAAGAAGGGGTGAATATCCATAAATAATGCTGGTGTCAGTATACAAAAAAATGCAGACTGGTAAGTCCATTTGGCCTTTATGTATGCATATAATCAACTGACTAGCAAATAGAAATATATAAATCAGGGTTGTTACAAATTAAGCTTTTATTTCTGTAATTAACGGTGTGTCGGTTAAATTATGCATCTTCAGACCAGGAAGCAGAAAGCTGATTTGCTAGGTTCTCATTTTCTATAATGTGTGCCAGATTACTGAATTAGATGCACCTTTATATCACAGAGAAGCACAGAAAAAGTATAACAAATGATGTCCTTGTTACAATAATAACTAAAATGTATTGACTGGATTTGAACGCTGTGCCTGTGAAGAAGAATGTATAGAGCTCTAAGCTGTATTTTTAGTCATCTGAAAAATAAGGCATGTCTATAAATATTAAGCTATAAATGAAAGAAAGACATTGTCATCTGAAGAATAGGACATGTCTATAAATATTAAGCTATAAATAAAAGAAAGACACTGTTATCCTTCAGTAGATGATGAGTACATTACGCAATTCATGTGACAAATGTACAAGACTGTCTGTCTTGCCAGGAAAAATAATAAAAACTACTACCAGTCTTGAAACATGTAGTTTTCAAAAGAAGTGGATAAGAAGTTAAATTTAAAATGATCGATTGTCAAGCAATATAAGGAACTGCAGCAAAATGGTAAAATACTGTACCTGGAAGGACTGGTGGACTCAGGGAAAGTGTTACAGGAAAAGTGAAACACTAAGAATGGAAAAAATATGAGAAGTACTTATACAGGAAACATTTGTTTGATTATAATGACAGGCTTGAGAGAATAAAATGTGGAGAATGAGTGACTGGAATGAGGTCTAAAAATAACCAATGTTTAATAAACAACGTTGCTTCTTATCCTTGGAAAAATGGGAAACAGACCAAAATTAGGCAACAAGAAACACAAAAATGATTTAGTCACACAGGTGTTTTGAAATTTATTCTCCTAAAATTACTCAGAAGAGATGCAGATGATAGTATATTCTTAAAACTTTAAGAAATGTAAGTGCTGCTATATGCATTATTTGGAAACCCCTTTAGCATGAGAAAGGCCCCAGATGATGATATGAAGGAAGGTCAGCCTCTTTCCTTAGAAAGAGATGAGGGGTCTAGTAACAACATATTTGTCAGCCTCTGGTCACCAGGATGAATGAGAGCTCAGTAAGTACATTGTGAGAAATGTTCCTTGTCCAAATTTCACTGGACATTTTTCACGTCTGGAATTCTTTAATGACGCTATACCTTTTTTCCATCCCTTAGGATCTTATTAACTGCCTATTACTATACGCAGCTAAGTATACAGCTGAGGTTATGTGTTGTCTGTACACCTGCTGATTCAAATCCTCTACCCCTGTTCTTTCAGATTTGGGGACACATTTCTCCTTTCTCTAGTTTCTACTTTTTTCACTTTTTCAGTAGTACCAGTTTCTCCAGCACTAGTAATGCCATCTCTCATACTAGTAATGCCATCTCTCATACTAGTGCTGACTCTGATGGTCCCAACTCTGTCTAGTATCATTGGTCCCTCCAGATTCTATCCTCAGGTATCAGTTTTCCAGAGACCATATTTTCTGATATCAACCTTGCCATCACAGGTTTATTCCTCCTGGTGTATGTCTACTCAAATCCAATGTTTCTTTAGTAGGAGTTCTCAGTTCTGGCCTTCTTATATGTTGATGTCATGATTCTGAATGTCAGCCCCTTAGATACATTTTTACTGCTCCAATGTGTTTGATTTTAGTGGCAGGTTTTCCAAAATGGGTACACTTTGCATTAGGACATTCTTCCCATGCCCAAATCATTCAGCAGGCTTTGTCGTTCAGTACTGTTAGATCCATCACTGACCTGTCTGCCCAGTGTCTCCAATTCATTAATCCCCTCCATACAGCCAACTACTAGCACATCCTAGTTATCCCATCCTACAGCAAGTCTACATACCCCTCCTAGTCTCCCTGGACTTGCTCTATCAGGGTTGAGGCTGACGAGGATCATAAGGCATCCTGGGAATACATGTCATCCTTGCTGACATGGGAGTTATAATGATCTACCCTTGTTTTCTTCCATGAACTGATCTGTTACAACTGCAGGCTACTGTCATCTTTGAATCACTGCTCCCCATAGGTAATGCCTAGATGCAGAGCCAGATCATGGTCAAATGGGACACTAGGCAGGGTAATGGGTTTCCCCCCCACAAAAGCCCCCACTCACAGCCATGCTAGTGTCCCATTACATGGCTATTTCTCCCCAGTTATTATAAACACTGTCCTGTTGATGTGCATACTATTTTCTTCTTTACCTCTACAAGGATTACAGATCCATCCATCCATCCATCCATCCTTAACCCCTTTTCCCATTTTGCACATTGGGTCAGAGTGTCACTTCAGCAATGACAATCATCTCGAGCCAAGGTTCTACACCACCAGGTGGCTAGCCCTACCACAGCAGTTCATTCTTACCACTCACTCACACACACACACTCTCACCTATGATAAGAATCAAACTGAAGAACCTCTTGTCATCTCACAGCAAGAGGTTCTCTGGTTCGATTTTTGGCTGGGGTGCCTTCTGTGCAGAGTCTGCATGTCCCTCCTGTTGTCACATGGGTTTCATCTGGGTGCTCCAGTTTCCTCCCACATTCCAAAGACACACAGTAGGTGGATTACAGATATTTGGATTTAATTTAAAACCTTTACTTCAAAATTTATAGCACAAACACTGATAGACATTTAGTAGAGAAAACAATACAGTCTCACAATAAAAACAGACTTAGCATTAACAGTAAACTTCTCTGCCCTTGAAACTCAAGTTTATTGAAATGGCATTGAAACCCACATTCAAAGAAAATACATCTGTCTAGTGGTGGATTAAGTTTACCTTTGGGCTGTTTTCAAATCATAGGCCCCTTGCACACATTTTTAGGACCATGCATACATGCATTTTTTTCCTTGATTCACTTTTCTGATTGTATTAAATTATAATTTCTTGTTAATATAGCACCACTTGTTAGAGTGTATTTAAAATTTGTAGTTTGGAACATTTTTTCAGTAAACAATGAACCAAAACATATGAAACAATAATGACAAAACTGCCCATTTCATTAGATTTCAACCATAAAAGGTCACTCAAACTTCTGTCATTACAATCCACCAATATCAGTTAATATGCACAATCTCTGTACAAGTAAAAATCATCTGAATAATTCCACATTAAAGAGATTCATAACTAATGAAGAGGTTGCTGCTGGCAAACAACTTTAAAAATTGCAATGTTTCATCTGCAAATTCAGTGCCTGCTGCCCTTGAAGAATAAATTGCCTATGTTACATAAAAAATGGTAAGCTTGTAATATTGCGATAAGGAAAGGCTGGCAAATCAACGTAGGGATCTCATCTAAAGAAGGATACACTCAGTTCTGCAGCACTCCCATTCCCCCAAAAGTACACTCCAGTATCAGCTATCCATCTACACAGTGTGGAGGTAGAACCCACAGCCTTCTACATCAAAGACAAGTATATTACCTGTTGTACTACTAGCACTGCTTTCAAACTGTATAGCGCAAACACTGATGGACTTTTGCTAAAGAAAATAGTTGTACATTAGACTTAGCATGACTAACAGTAAACTTCTCTTCCCTTGAAACTTACAATTCCTTGAAAATGCAATGAAACTCACTAGTAGTCTAATAGCTAGTGTACAGGATTCAGACTCTTGTCTCCTCTAACCAAGGTACAAGGTTTGAACTTGAGCAAGTTAATTAACTAACCTGCTTTCCCTAACTAGGGCATTATACACACTACCAAAGGGACATGGCTAATGGCAAGGAATGGTCTTGTTTGAAGATTCTGTGTGCAGAAGAAGCAGCACCAAAAGAAACATTTAAATATGTGTGAGTCAATGCACGCACAGACACAGAACGCATGCTTAAAGATGAAAGTTATTCAAAAAATGTAATTTTTTAAAATTAAAAATTAAATGTTTTGGAAGACCCCCAGCCAGCATACCCTAGGCAACTACCTAGTTTGCCTAGTGCTGGACCTCTGCCTAGATGAATGCCCGCCACCCTGGATGGGTACACCCATCCCTTCTTGCCCTCACCTCAGATGCCCAAGCTACTGATTGAACCCAGGTCACCTGGGCCATAGTTAGGGCTTTACCCCTCTACACCAGAGCACTGGCCCAAATTCCTCACTCCTTGTTGGCAAGAACAGCAAGTAACTACATTTCCTCATCCTTTTATTCTTTCTAAGTTCTCCATTATCCCTCCAGCTATAAGGACCTTAGAATTTCCTGATTTAGAATTTCCTGAGAAGAGGCCCCCAAATTTGTGCAACTCTCTGTGGATGACCTGACATTGAGGAGAGGACCAGCACCATTATACCTCCAGAAGATCCCATACTTGAAGAGTTACAAATAATAAGAGAGGATTAGTCCTCTGAACCCAAATTCTTTCTTCATTGCAGACCACAAAATGCTAGCCACTCCTTTAAGTGAATACTTAAAGTTACCATGTCTGTTCCTTGGGAAAATCCTGAACAGTGCCTCCTGTCCCCAAGAAGATAGATCAGATTTTCTTTGACAAAAGAAATGATGCATGGTTTGGGTGGAGACTACCAAACCAGGCATAGCTGTGCCTGCAGTGATCCTCCATCAGTCTCTCATCATTACTGTCTCTCCTGTTATAAGTAGTTTAGGCCTATGGGCAGCCAGGTTGGTGATGGCTATCTCCTGAGTCCTGATACCTTTAATCAAAGTTACCAGAAGCCATTTTCAGTGAACCTGAAAGAAAGTTCCTTCACACACACACACACACATATATATATATATATATATATATATATATATATATATATATATATATATAAACACACACACACACACATACACACCAGTGACACATACACACAACAGTGTAGAATGATCTAACTGCAGATAAATTTAAAATGTTTTTCAGCAAATTCATTTTGCAAGATCAGATCTCAAAAACAAAATTCTTAAAACTATTGTCATGTTACCACATGGGCTCTGGAAGTGCATTTGATGTGTACAAATTTGTCCATACAAGTACTAACATTTCTCATCTAGATATTGCATTTTCAAAGGGACATATCTGATGAACTACATCATCCTACAGAAGAGTAGTGATATGGACCACTGAAGGAGACCATATAAAAACAGGCAACTACTGCTTACATCACTGTGGAAGAATAGCAAGGTCTGGAATACCTGTATGTTGACACTCTTGGCTGCATTTATCTACATAAAATGACTTTTTGGAAATTCCTTTCAAGGCCCACTCCTCCTTAGCCCTGAAGTCTATGAAAAATAACAGGATAATAAATTCATTGTGTTGGTTATTAGAATAAATATTCCAATTTTTACATTGTATCTTTTCTAGGTTGCAGAGTAGCCAGCACTAAATGTAGTTCTTGCATGGTTTACAGCAAGAGAAGAAACAGGGGTGCTCCTGGAACAAGAATCCCACACAACAATAATTACCAACTTGTGACAGTGAGTACCAGTTTTGAACATGTTTGATAATATTCAGAGGTTATTCAATTCCCTTCCTTTTCTTAATTCTGCACTTCAGTGTTGCCCGTACTGGATGTCCTAACCCTATTAGAAACTATTGGCAAAACTTCTGAAAAACAGTCATCCAAGAATTAATTCCAGACCATAAATATTTAAAATATAGTTCCAGATTCCTTTTGGTGCCAAAGAAAGCAATGGACCTCGGGTCCATTTTGGATTTCAGTGGCCTAAATGCATTCGCCCCCACCAAAAAAAAAAAAAAATGAAAGGTAATAGTGAAGTCCTATCTTTCATGTTTGCCTTATGGAGAATCGAGGTGTTCTTTATATTTCCAAGATACTTAACTACACATAAAACTAGTGAAGAGTTAAAGAGCTTTATGTGCTTCTGGATTGGTGCCAGCCAATTTAAGACTCTTCCCTTTGCCTCAGCTCAGTCCCAGGGGTGCTCACCAAGTGTTGATCAGTAGCTGCAACCTTCTGAGGCTGAAGGGGGCAAAGATCTTCTTCATCTGTATGGGTGGCTCCTACCTGCACCATCTCCAGAAAATATGGTCCACAGAAAATATGGTCCAGAGAAGGGAGTCTGCTCAATTCATTCTCTTTCCTCTGCTCAATTCATTCTCTTTCCTTCACATACAGATCAACCTTTCAAAGTTCCAGCTTCTTCTAGTCCAAATTCTGATGTATGTAGGCTGCTTTTTTGGATGTAAAAAGTCTCTCAATCTTATCTCAAGACATGATCCTTTCACAATGACTAATATCTACAATATACTAATCTAAAATATTACAGCAGAGCTCTGTGTCAGGGGTTTAGGTTTGGGTTTCATGGCCATCTCAATTTTTATGATTCCTGATGATAGGCTTCACATGTAAGCCTGCCAGGGGACCTCTCAGGTTCAGTGGTAGCCAAATACAGAACCTCTCTCATGTCCAGCTCAGTTAATGAAAACCTGCCATCTGATCTGATGGCTTGAAGTACCAAACCATCACACAGGAAGCCATTCCAACTGCATACTCCTCAGCTTACTGTCAATGCAGGTGTACCAAACCTGGGTTAGTGGTATTCAGTTGACAGACTGACAGGGAACCCAGGTTTCATAGGATTTGTGAGTGAACATCAGTGTTCTAGACATGAGGGTAGTTCTTTTGTCCTTTTTGATTCTCTCTCAAAGGAAGTCAACCAACCTGACAAGGGGAGACTTACTCTTATCAACTTTATTAAGAAGCCAGGTGGATGCGAGCCATCAGTTCTCATTGCTTTCTGGAGGTGCTGCATATTACATGGGATGCCTATTCTCTAACAGATAGATGTAGACACTGCATCCTAATGTCTTACAAGTAGTCACGCAGCCAGTCTGTCACCAAAAGGATTTTTTCATCTTTGGTGTGCCCTAAAGTGTGATCTCTTTACTTGTCCATCTGAAACAAGGTGTTTTAATGACTTATGCCAAATTCCCCTTAGGAAGTCAAGTTAGAGGGGTCTATATTATGTGATCGAAGAATCTCTTCTTTGAACACATAATAATCGACACATATACAGCAAACGCTGTAAACCGTGAATGGCCACATCCTCAAATTTTTTTCCTCAAATAAAAAATTCACATGGCTGTAAAATAAAAAACAAACTTTAAAACACTACTTAAGTGGGGGGAGCTTCACCCCCCACACCCCTCGATGTGGGGGGCTGTGCCCCTCACACCCCCCTAACTAAATATACCAACTCCGAGATCACTCTACATTCAAAAAAGAGCAATTCCAGATAACGGCCAACTGAATTTTTTCCCGAGGAAAAAAATTCGAGGACGTGGCCATTCGTGGTTTACAATGTTCACTGTATATGTATCAATTATTATGTGTTCGAAGAAGAGATTCTTCGATCACATAATACAGATCCAAGTTAGAGATACTCTAGCCCACTAATGGCCAAACGGCTGTATTTATGTTTGCTCCCATTCTTCTGATGCTGAGATTAATTCAGAAAGCCAAGCTCTCAATTTCAAAGTGACACTCATAGCCCTTTCCTGACCCAAGCACACTTGGTTCTCTCTTTTTTTCCTTTTTCCTCCTGAAAACTATCAGTCTACATCCTTTCACGAAGATGCTGTCTCACCTTTTAAGAAAGCTACAGGTGGACCTTCATCATTTGACAATGACTGCTTGGCTTATCTGCTTTTGATAACAGCAAATGGGTCAGGATCTTCCAAGAGAGTGAATTACTTTATTTCTTTCTCTCAAAGGAAATCTATCCAAAATACTCGCCATGACCAGTAGATCTGTTTCTCCCTGTGGGCTACGGGCAATGATGTAGCTCCAATCTATCCCCCTTTACCTTTTGCTCATACATATTTATATGACATTATTGACTCTGGTCTTATTTACTCCTTCATATAAGTTGATTGACAACCATTTCTAGCTATCATTCCGAAATGGACTCTACTTCTCTTGGGTCCCTGAAATCTGAAAGAATTTGTACAAGACATTTCCATCTCAAGCTTCCGATTAGAGGCCCTGTTCCTCCTTAGAATGTTTATTTTGGCTTGAGAAGTTTGTTTTTCCAGTATCTGAAAATTCTCCCTCTGGTGATCTCATCTTATTGTCCCGGAAGATCTTTTCTTAGTAGTCATTATTTTAGCTAGAAGACTCTCTGAGCAACAGTTTCTTTCTGTCAATTATTCTTATATAATAAGCTTAAGGAGGCCACCGTCTCAAAAGTAAAGAAATGTGTTGGTTTGTCTGTATTTTTCTCAAACCGTGGCATGTATCTTCTTAATTATTAGTGATGTTCACAGGCAGCTTAAATACTATGTGACCAGAACCAGATATTTATCTACAGATGATGCATTATTTGTCTTCTGTGAGAAATCCAAAGTTGATAAATTTTTCTTGCATTCTTTCATATATCTAAAAATAAAATAAAATAAAATAAAAAATTATATTCATCTTTAATGCTACTATCCATTTCCATCTCTAGGTCACTGTGACCTGATGGATGAAGCCCATTTCCTGGTTATTTACAGGCATATGTTTCTTTGCCATTTCCATCTCTCATTTTGCTGAACATCCTGATTTTCTTTTAGAGTTTTCCTTATTTCATTGTAATGCCCTACAGGCTGCCTCACATTAAAACACTGCCTTCTTCTGCTTGAACTAATTCTTCTTTCCTGGTTGGCTTTCATAGGATCATAGATACTCACTAGGCTATTGATCAATGAGGACCTGAAGAGGACAAGCCTTACATTCCCAGCGTAGTTTCTTCCCCTTTATATTTGCATATGAATAATTCAGAGATGCTCAGTACAAGGAAATGTTGGAACATTTACATGTTTCCTCTATCCACGAGGGACAGAGATGATAAACCATAGGAGAATTTTGCTGTTACCCATTCATTCATCTAAATTGCATTTGACTAGATTAAGGGGAGTATTCTGCTTTTTGTGGAATGGAGGTTCGATATAAGTGGCATTCTGTGTGATACAATACTATCCATGCAATATGTTCTATTTATTTTGCAAATGAGTTTGAGATTCCTTTGCACAGGTGTTTGTGATATCATTGAACTTGCAGATATGTATTAGATCTGACAGAATGTGGTCTACTGAATCTCTCAGGAGCCTGTATGATACTGAGAAGAGGGTCAAGGCTTTGAGATGGTCTGTGTAGCTTTTATGATTTAGGCCCTTGCTTTTTTATTGAGAAAGTATTGTAGTCATTCCAGCTGTGACAAGTGTTTCGACAGGTACATACTGAAAAAGACTATCCTGAATAATGCTGAGTACACTGGAATGATTACATCCCTGGTTCTGGATGCAATACCTTTTGATGTAAGCTGTGCAGTGGAAAAGGTCTTCATTACAGTACTAGCTAGATGGTGATGAAAGGGCAGTTCATTGTCAACACAGAGTTACAGACCAGTAACTATGGGATCATTTTTCCAGGATTGTGTTGGCAATGTAATAGTTACAAGAGGAGTTACAAAGAGAGTCATGTTTGCTGAAGGATATGATTATACACTTCTTGGCATTTATTTTTAACTACTTCTTCTGTTAATTCCTGTTCCAAGCATTGATTACTGCTTAACTAGGTCTCTCGGCATGACTTTCTCCTCACCATCTTCATTAATTAGAACAAGGCCGAGGTTATTAGCATTCCCTGTCAGCTCCACTGCTTTTTGATCAAATCCAGCTTGCACCATGTCACTTTCTACTGTGGAGAGGGGCAGTTCTGAGTTTTCTGCTGGAGGATTATGGCACCACTTTACTATATCACATTTTAATTCTATCTATCTATTTAATAAACTGGTGTAAAACTAAATATATACTTATTTTAACCATGTTATATACTTATAAATACTTATTTTAAGCAAATAAATACATTTCAATATCTAAATATTCTTGAAATGTATTTAAGCAAATAAATACATTTCAAGAATATTTAGATATTGCTGAGATATTTCCTGAGATATACGCTTTACTCTCTATCTTTAAGCAACCTTAGAGTTTACATTACTCATTTGCTGATAATCTGCAATATTTTTATTTATTATTTCATTTCAGCTTTTAAGAACTTACGTTTGAATTATTCATTACTCCCTTGAAGACCATGTGCTTCAGCTATTGCCCAGTAGAACTTATTTCTAATTTGTGGTCTTGGATGCTATATGTATTGTACATTTGATATAATGCATTAAATCACCATTTATGAATATTTGTTAGTAATGTCAACAAGTTCATCCCTCAAACAGATCAGGCAAGTGTAATGCTTTATTACAAAGTTCAAAAGCTAAACTGAAAGGACAGGAAAATAATCGATAAGCCTGTATACTATCTTAGTATAGAATAAAGGACTGACTTGGTTCTGTTTCTGGTAATTTTAACATAAGGATTATTTGCAATGCCAGTGCCTTTTACAGAATGACTTAAGCAAGTATACATATCCATGAAAGTGAACCAAGATTTTTAAGTCAGTCTGTCACCAATAAGGGTCACCATTGCAATATGCTCCTCTGACTGCAGAGACATGAAAAACAAGTCCTGGTCACTGAAATTGATCATTCAGTCTACTCTTATTGACAAATCCTGCTGGGTTGTCCATTTACAGAATTTTGTTTTTATACACAGTGTAGATTAATGTTTGTGTATTTACCTTTAAGAAGCTATCAAAGGGCTTGCACAAGTGTATAAATACTGAGCACGTGCAAGCTAGACCGCCATTTTGTAGTAAGCTGTTGAAATGTAAGCATGTATGTATGTAACGTCTGCTGTTAGCTAGTCCGTTTGTATTTTATGATGCTGCTATCCATCCTGATGTGTTTCTATGTATTAAAGCATCTAAACAAAATACCCCAACTGCTTGTCATCTATGTTAGAGAGAGAGACGAGCGACATCCAGTCTGTTCTGTTTGCCAGGCATTTGGCCAGGAGTGTTGCTACATTATTAATTCGTTGTATTGGATGGTATCTCCTAATTCTACTTTCCAGTATTTGGTAAACACATGGCTGTTATATCCACCAAAGCTAGATAAAACATATAATTATATAATTATATATCATATAATTATAACATAATTTGAAATATCAGCAACTTATTTAAGTTATTCATGAACCTGTCTGAGCTGGAGCTTTGCTACTAGCAAACTCCCATTTGCTGTTTAAGTTTCAAACAAGAATTGTGTTTGTTCAATGTCCCAGTTCTGTGCATCATAACCTAGACAGATTGTATCAAAATATATTGAAAAGTACCTTTGAATTTACTAGTCTGAGTCAATCTTATCTTTCCAAGATTCCTGAACATTATCTGTCTGCTTACTTGCCCTCTGTGCTCGGAGTCAGGTAAGGGTCAGAAGTTCCACCTAGGTTTTGATAATGTCCCTTTCTTGCCTGTTATTTATATTATGGTATGTGCATAGCTCAGCTATTTTCTTGCTTTGAGATGTCAGTTTGCTGGGCATTCAGATGATTAACTGCCATCCGAAGCTGCTGTCTAACCCTAGCACGAAGCTTTCATAGACTTCCATGTTCCTGCTGAACCATTCCTTTCAATGAGAGTCATATTTCCTCTTCCAAAATTCTCATGCCTTCATTTATTAGAAACGTGTGTCTTATCTTTCCTCCCTTTTCATACTGTTATGAAAATATGAGTTTACTGTTTAGTATCCGTACTGAACTCTCCCTCACATCTGCAAATATTGATTCCTAAGTACACAGACAAGTAGATGGAGTTAAGCCAAGGTACTATAGCTGTGAACAGTACTTTGTCTTTATATTTTTTGTGAATGAAAAGTAATGTAGGCAAGATGGAATTTTATGTGCTTCTGGGCAGTATTTAATCTGCTCTGACAGAGTGATAAAGGGCAGAGTCACTTCAAAGTTTTACCTTACCAAGTACTAAGCAAAATTCAATTGGCAGTTCCATTTGAAATTCCAGAGGGCAAAATCCCTGGAATAGCATGAATGAAAGAGCAAATATATCCCTGGAACAGTAAGAATGAAAGAGCAAATTATATATATACACACACACACACACACACACACACACACACATATATATATATATATATATATACATAGATATATATATATATATATATATATATATATATATATATATATGCATATATACACACACACATATATATATATATATATATATATATATATATATACTGTGTGAGTGTATATATATATATATATATATATATATATATATATATATATATATATATATATATCTTTATGTATACAAACTTAGTCCAAGGCTCTAATTACACTGCTTATTCCCCTTACTTCAAGCTTCTATGATCGTTTTTGTTAGAATATATTAGTAACTGGGGTGTGGCAGGCAGAAACCTGCATGCTACAGTGTGCATATCACTCACTGCAAAAATTGCTTTCATAGCTTTACAATGATTTTTAGTGAGTTTTGAGAGTTGCTGTATTGCTTTGGCAGATTAACTTTACTTCTTGTGGAAGACATGTAATTACATAGCAAACAATTCTGATAGGGGGCCCTCAGTGGAATTGCCCTGAAACAGTACAATCATAGAACCTTATGTGACTTGATCTGTCAAGTCTAAAGGCAGAACCACAACCTGTGGCTGATGGTGCTGTAGAAAGTTGTATAGTTAAAAAGAAATATGCTCGTCTTTATACTGAGCTGTAAAAGCATTTCAGATTGATTGTCTCCTAGTTCAGATCTTTATCACTTCAGTTGGCCACTCATTCAGACCAAGAATAGTCCACTGAATTAAAATAACACACCCTCTAGCCAAGAATGATGAAAACACTGCACACTGAGCATGTCAGCCATGCCCATACAGGACGTATCAGCATTCATAAAGCAATGTTGGTACTGCACTCCTGCACCATTGGCACCTATTGATCATGTCCCATAACAACATGCACCTGGGGCAGCTGTCACCTTCACCCCCCCCCCAAGTTATGTCTTTGTGTGTATCTACCGATGGAATTCTTAATTTTGAGTTATCTGTTCTCTGCAGTCACCAACTAAAATTGACTTTTACAGTTTTTTAAAATTCCCATAGCTCCATAATGTTTCCTCTCAAAGCTTAAATTTCCTAAGTTCAATATGCGAGGCAGTAAACTTTTTTAAAAAAAATTAAGATGGTAGTTAGATTCTTTTTTTTAGATTTTTGATGGCAATGCATGCAAGGGTAACACTGATACAGTATTTTTGCATATTTTGTTTTTGAATATATGGATGATCAAATTAATGAATTGGTCAAATTTGTCCAGTAATATGGTTTCCAGGAAGTAGATTGTCTTTAGCATTGTGAAATTATCTTTTTTTGAGTGAGACTGCATGATATATTATTAAAAGTAGTCACATTGTTTACAGAATTCATAGAGAGAGAAGATTTCTCCCATCCTGATGTGATCACTGGAGTGGGGAAATGGGGGAATGTCCCTTTCACTTAAGATGCAGTGATCATAGAACTGATTGCATTACTTATGGGGGCATAGTCTCCTGCAAGAGTGGGAGAAGGTACTGATCCCACATAAGCATTCCTAGTGTAACTAGTGGTGGTCTGAGGCAGTTGTTGCACCTTTGGTTAATGTCTTTCCATATACATGTTTTGTTTCACCAGATAAAATTCAAAATGCTTCTGCTTTTTGCTCTTAATGAGGTGGCATTGCTCAGCAGATCCATACCTTAAAAAATATAAGTCAAAGTCCCATTTCAGAGGCATAAAGGACCCATGTATGCAAATCTTGGCAAAGCACTAGACTGTCTTCCATATAAAAATGACTGTGGACCTTTCATAGGCAGGAAATCATAGGAATATTTATAAACTTTTAAATGCAGAATAACATACAAGTAGTTTGTACTTGTATCAGTAAGCCTGGCTCCAATAGTGGTAAAGATATTATGCCATTGATTAAGCTCACAAGTAAAAGATAAATAGAGACGTCTAATATGCTCTGAGACATCCATCTCATAAACAACCTGATGTATATTTATCTCATTGGTATAACCCAAACAATTTTCAAACAAAAAAGCAAAAAAAGAAACACAAATCATGTATATGTGGTAAGCTATAGAATATGGAGGGCTCATAGCTAACTGATTTCATTTGAAAATATCCGACTCTTCAAAATAAACCTTCCAATCATATAACAGTAAGGTGCAACTAGTCTGTTTGACCAAGGCCTGGCTCTAAAAAAATTTGAAACACTTGAAATTCCTGAAAAGCAAGACCAATTACCAGCAGGAAGAAACGTGTATGTCATTCAAACGTAAAAAAAGAAATTGCAGTTGTGTAAGTTAACTTACCATAGTGGCAAATGTTTGAATGATCACTGCTGCAGTAGCCATAGTTAAACAGAGTTATATCTGGCAAAGATATAAAGAGCTGACTAAAAAAATAGAGGCTTGGGTACCAACCCCTTCAGAGTTTTCATGCCAACAGAGAGAGAGAGAGAGAGACAGAGACAGAGACAGAGAGAGATGGAGGCTGAGCCCTGAAAGAACAACGCTGGGAACAATAAAAAAATGAATATTCACTCCCTGGCATAAACACCACACCAAAAACACAATGGCAATGCAGGGAGAGAGCAGCTACTGCAGCAGTGATCATTCAAGCACCTACTGTTATAGTAAGTTTACTTACACAACTGTACTGTGCTCATCATATTGATCACTGCTGCAGTAATCACACCTATATGGGTAGATTACTGTAGCTTACTACATTTGGGAAGTGGAAGGAGAGGAGTCTAAGAGGCCCTGGAGAATGGTCCTTGCAAAGCCTGATCTGTACCTAAAGAAGGAATCATGCTTGTAATACCTTGCAAACGTATGTATAGAGGACCAAGTTGTTGCTTCTAAAATGCTTCTAGAATCCAACCATTTCCAAAAAGCTATAGCTGAAGTCAAGGCCCTGGTAGAGTGGGTCTTGACCCTCCCTGAAATAGTTTTGTTATGGTGAGTATAATAAAAGGTAATAGCCTGAGGTATCCATATGGAAATAGTCTGTTTTGACAAAGACTGAACAACAGATCCAAAGATCTGAAAGATTTAGTTCTATCAAGATAATACCTGAGTTGTCTGTGGACATCCAAGGTATGGAGTATCCTTTCTAGCTCATTTTTAGGTTCAGGAAAGAAAACAGGGAGATGGATATTTTGGCCTAAAATAAACTCAGATATCACTTTAAGAATAACAGAAGGATTAGTTATCAAAGAAACCCTGTCTCTGTGGAAAATGAGATAGAGTTGACTCACCATAAGTTCTTGCAACTCAGATACTCTTCTTGGAGAGGTCAAAGCAATCAGTAAAACAGTTTTCCATATTAAGAATCTCAGGACAGCTAGATTACCTGGTTCAAATGCAGCAAGTGTTAGCTTCTCTGAAACAAAATTAAGATCCCAAGGAGGAGCCCTATGGAGGCTTCCTATGCAAAATCTCTTTCAAAAACATTTTGACATGAGAATGCATTGAAATTGGAGTATTCATGGGCAGACATGCTAAAATGGCTGATAAATGAACTTTGATGGAGGAGTAAGAAAGGCTATAGGATAGTAACTCACACAAATATTGTGAAACCAGAGAACAACTAGCCACGAATTGGTGCTGGTTATGTTGTTGGTGCCAACTAGAAAACCTTTTTGATTTGTTAATATATGAGTTTCTAGTAGCAGGCTTTCTTGTCTCCATTAATACCTGCTGCACACCCTCAATAAACAGATGCCTAAGGGGAAGTAAGACCATATCATCCAAGCAGTCAGTTGAGGTTGACTGGAGTTGGGGTGTATCTAACACAAAAGTCCACAAAGGATGCACGAAAGACCGCTGCACGGCAAAAAAGCAAATAGATCCACACAAATAAAGCCAGCAGCTGTTGGTACCAAAATACAGATAATTTAATGCATAAATACTGAGAGAAAAATCCCTCAGATATCAAGTATACAGACCGGTTTCGGCTCCACAGAGCCTTCCTCAGTGAAACAAGTTTTTTTATAAAAATCTGCTCACAAAGGTTCCAAACACAATATATATATGTGAACAAAAACCAATCACAGTACATGATCAGCCTATCATGATTAACAAATCACAATTGGTCATTAAGACCAGGTGGAAACATTGCCCCAAGTTTAATTATCCACTTCCTCTCTTTGGAAGTCAGCAATTCATGCCATTTTGTTTTATCCTGACATTTACCCTTAATGTGGTCAATGATGCAAAACATAAAGTTAGCTGTGGTATGTTTTAAACTATGTTTGAATAATGCATTGTTACTACGCTTATTTTTGATGTCACTAATGTGTTCACCAATTCTAAGGTGGAATGCCCTAGAGGTCTGGCCAACATAAAACGCAGAACAGGTGCAGGTCACTAAATATATAACCCACCCAGAACTACAGTTGGCCCAAAAATTAATCTCAAAAATATCAGGTGTATTCTGACTACTAAATTCTCCAATACGTGAAACCTTGTTACAAAATTTACAGTGGCCACACGAAAAACATCCAACCACTGGAGCCCCTGTAAGAGTTGATTGAATGTAAACTTTGGAATCAGGCAAAGACTTCTTATAATGACTCAAATGTGACCCAATAGTACGTCCCCTTTTGAAAGAAAATGAACATCTAAGAGGTAACTAACCTAAGCTCGTAAAAATAGTGACGAGCTAGGAGAATTTGTTCCAACCAAGGGTCTTATGCTAAGACCAGTGATGACTTGGCCGCCAGATTCAAGCACAGGGGATATCATTCAGGGACTATACACATGGCCAAACAGTGGGCTTCTAAATTTGACAGGACTGATTTATTGCGTTATAAAGATCACCATCGTGATGGGTTACAACAACCGCTTAGGTTAGTTACCTCTTATGGACGCAATACTCGAGGCTTTATGAAAATTGTTGATAGACATTGGAATATCCTTTTGGCGGATAACAGATTGCATAACTTTCTTGGGGATAGATGTTCATTTTCTTTCAAAAGGGGACGTACTATTGGGTCACATTTGAGTCATTATAAGAAGTCTTTGCCTGATTCCAAAGTTTACATTCAATCAACTCTTACAGGGGCTCCAGTGGTTGGATGTTTTTCGTGTGGCCACTGTAAATTTTGTAACAAGGTTTCACGTATTGGAGAATTTAGTAGTCAGAATACACCTGATATTTTTGAGATTAATTTTTGGGCCAACTGTAGTTCTGGGTGGGTTATATATTTAGTGACCTGCACCTGTTCTGCGTTTTATGTTGGCCAGACCTCTAGGGCATTCCGCCTTAGAATTGGTGAACACATTAGTGACATCAAAAATAAGCGTAGTAACAATGCATTATTCAAACATAGTTTAAAACATACCACAGCTAACTTTATGTTTTGCATCATTGACCACATTAAGGGTAAATGTCAGGATAAAACAAAATGGCATGAATTGCTGACTTCCAAAGAGAGGAAGTGGATAATTAAACTTGGGGCAATGTTTCCACCTGGTCTTAATGACCAATTGTGATTTGTTAATCATGATAGGCTGATCATGTACTGTGATTGGTTTTTGTTCACATATATATATTGTGTTTGGAACCTTTGTGAGCAGATTTTTATAAAAAAACTTGTTTCACTGAGGAAGGCTCTGTGGAGCCGAAACCGGTCTGTATACTTGATATCTGAGGGATTTTTCTCTCAGTATTTATGCATTAAATTATCTGTATTTTGGTACCAACAGCTGCTGGCTTTATTTGTGGGTGTATCTAACACCCCTGATCTTGTGTGAGAAAGCTTGTGGTAATTGCCCCTGGACATTTCCAAAAGAAGGGAGAACCCCTGTTGCCTGGACCAGAAGGGAGTCACCACAATGATCTTGTGAGATTCCTTCTGAATCTTTTGAAGTATCTTGGATATCAGTGGATAGGGTAGGAAAGCATGCAGGAATATTCATGTCTAAGGAAAGGAAAATATATATGTCTTCCAGGCCTTTTTGCATGGAGTTAAGTAGTAGAATCTTGCCAGCTGATGGTTCAGAGAGAAAGCATTCAGATCAACCTGGGAAAGAGAAACACGTTCTATCATTCCCTGAGACAGTATGTGTTGAAGGACATGAGAAACTGATGAGTCTGATCTGTTGCTTGAGTAATTACTCCCTGGAAAGGAGAGATTTCCTACCACTGCCATCTGTAAACATGATGAATGGTCCTCAGAACTCATTTGTCTAAAACTACCTGTTGCCAAAGAGAAAAATGGAGATTCAGACTTTCTGGAAGAGGAAATACATTGCCATGGTATGTTGACTTGCTGAACTGTCCTTGGTTCTTGGATAGTTCCTGAATTCATTTTCAACCCCCCATGGCCATTTCTTCTTCCTAAACAGCTGATTACCCATGTTTTGGTGAGATCGTTTATTTTGTTTTTTACTGAAACTGAATGAAGGCTTAGAGAATCCCTTAGAAAATGTCAAAAAGGAGGACTGAACAATTTTACAGATTCCTGTATCAGCTCACCCCTTTATCACACTTTTTGATAACCTCTGCAGTAGAGGAACTGAAAACTAAATCTCTATCCAAATGAGAATTTAAAATGTAATTTTTCACATCATCTGGAAGGTTCATTCAGCCAGGCGAATCTCCTCAAAACAGTACCAGTGGCCATTGCCCTGGAAGAAGTATCAACTGAGTCACACATACCCACTATAAACAATGAGTTGTGACTTGTGAAATGGAAGAAATTACTTAAAGCAGATTTTTTTCCTTACAAGAAGTAACTGCAGACAAAAAAATCCTCATACTTTCACACTTAGTCAGAATAAACTTTGAGATATAAGCCAGACAATTCAAAATTATGAAATCAAAGTTGCAGAAGCATACACGTTTTCCCATACTTGACATTCTCAACCCTTTCGAAAGAATAGGTTTGGAGTTAGTCAAATTACCCATATGTTTAGAAACAGTAGGATTAATTAAAGCTGGGTCAGGTTTGGGATGACTGTATAAAAACTTAAAAGACTGAGGAACTTTATGCATTCTATCTGCCTATTTAGGGACAGCAGGATGACTCTCAGGAAAATGGCAGGCAGTGACACACACACCCTGCAGAGCTGACAGAACTGGAGGAATGAGTGTATGTTCTAGAAATTCCTTCTGCAACAGCCCATAGTATTTTCTGAGGGACTGACAAACCTCAGTGCTTCCCAATGAAAACACTGGCACATTCTGGAAATAGTCTCAGAGAAAGATAACCCCCCCCCCCATAGAGAGAATAAGAAAATGAGTTCTCCTCTGTGTTTGAATTAGAAAACTGAGGAGAAAACCTTGTATCTGACCCTTTTTCTTCCTGTCCAGATTTAGAATCTTGAATCTTTTCAGGAAAAGTATCTCTCTTTCCTTTAACAGAAACCACATTAAACAAAGGATCAGTATCTTGAATTAAACCCTGATACAGACCCAGAAAACTACTCCTATCTAAAGAAATTTGGGAAGGAGTAGATACATGTTTAGACTTCTGCTTCTTTTTGAGAGGAAAAACTCAGCCAACAGTGCTATTAGTAGCATCGGCAGCTTTCCCATGGATAGGCACAACATTCTGACTAAAGAGGGAAGCCATTCCTGTTCACTGTCCAGGACCAACAAGAGTGGCGATCCCTTGCCCACAGAAGGGATCCCGACAACCAAGGAGGAAATGGCTTACCCCTGGTCCACAGTGGCTTTAGGTGCTAGACCAGAGGGCTCTGGGGTAAAAGATAAGCGGTCTGAAGAACAAGTTATGGCCACAGCAGACTCATCCACATGCGTATGAGGCAAATTGATAGCATGTTGTGGTGACAAAGACCGTTTGGTTAACTTTTTCTTTTTGTGGCTTAAAAAAGGACCTACCATGGGAATGGTAGTTTGTTTCATGGTCAGCCTGAACATTGTACTTCTTTCCTGGTATAAACAAGCAGCAAGAGCTTGTAATAAAATAAAGTCTTTAAAAGTCACATTTTTCACACAAAAACACAGAAAAACTGTTTTTCAATTACTTTGAACAACTTCTAAACTGACAGGAAAAAAGGGCACTCCTGTTTAACAGTACAATTAAGTCTTGTAACAGTCCATTAAAACACAAACTCTTAGCTTAACAATAACCTTATTAAACAGGAAAGTATAATAAAACAATTTTTTAATGTGGAAGGATTTTTCCCAAACGGAACTTAAACTGCCCCACAAATAAACAGCACTAGCTGACCGTTGATCCTCAAAAGCATCCAAAGGAACACTTTCTTCATCAGCAGGAAAGCTCTGAAGGCCTGGGTGCTCAAACCTGTCTTTTTAGTCAGCTCAGCTCAAGCTGACTGATGGCCTGATCTCATGGAGTTTGCCCTGAACCTTTGGAAGCTATCATGAGAAGGCATATCTGTAGCACTTTTTAAATAAATAGTCCTGGTTGGAACAGCTTGTGAAAATGGTAGAAGACTATCGGATGTTAAGGTACTCAAGCACTTTGGTCATTGAAAAGATCTGTGATGATGAAAGGAGGATAGGTTTGGATTCACTCGGGATTGCGGCCCATCCTGCTAGGATATGATTTCATGCTTACATCTCACATGCTCACTGAAACTCTCAGATTTACATTAATATTTGTGGTAGCTGTGATGCCCGTGCCCTGGCCCAGCAATCAAGGAGCCTCAATCCTCACCACTAACACCAGTGAGGAGTGTCTCATATAGGAGGAAAGGATAACAAATACACACAGTAAAGTGCAATTTCCCTTAAGAGCACACAGAGATCACAGTCAGTCCTGGGCTGGTCACTCCCTTGCTCTCTAGGTCCCCAATAAGACTCCCTACTAACACAGCTATAGGATCCAGATCTCATCCTAGTGGGCAAGCTAAAACCTCCAGCACCCTCTCTGTCCAACCAGTGCTTTGTGTCCCTGCCCAGGTAGCTGACACACACACACACACACACACACACACACACACACACACACACACACACACACACACACACACACACGCACACACACGCACACACACACACACATACACTTTAAGAAGAGTTTATACAACCACACAGACACTTCTGGGAAAGGCTGGCACAGGTTCTCCAGCTGAGACCCTTTTTCCCAGACTATATGGTAGTACCAGCTGCTACCACCCACTAATATTTATCAGCTACTCAAAGGCCCTTAAAAGGGTGTCCAATTATTACTGTGCAATATTATTATCCAATTGGTAGTATAGCCCAGGGCTAAAGCTATTGGAATGGCTTTGTACAATTTTACCAAAGGCATGCAAGTACTCTAAAGAGCTTAAATTATCTCTACAAAAACAGCCACATTTGAAAGGGTTTAAAATATTTAATAACAAATAGTCAAAACACAAGACAATACTTTTTACTACATATTGTTAGTCAAGAGTTCAGAGATCACAGAGAAATACTTACAATAATTCAGTAGTACAGTTCTGACATCACAGAAAAACACTTAGAAATAGCTAGAAACTAGAAAGATTAGACTAAGAGAAAACACAAATCTAAGATAAACTTACATTAGAGCAAGACAGTACTGGTGAGTTGGATGGTTAAGACAAAAATGCTTAATGCTCTCTGATTCTCTCTGTTTTTAAAATCACCTTCCTGGTTCACATTACATCATTCGTCACACTTCCCTGGGTTCCCAGACTAACAGAAACTAAATTTACATTCTTCACCTCTGGGCAGAAACCAGAGTAATAAAGGACATTTATGCATGCAAATTCTGGCCATTAACTCTGGGCTTAAAACAATAGGCAGAATGCCTCATTCTAGACTTACTGGCTCCGAGTTTTAACATCAAAGGATCACAACATGCTTTACTTGGTCAGTAGAGTGCACTGTTGTTACATTATTTTCCAGTTCCACATGTAACACTATTTTTACCATTTAAGACAACAGCCTGTGGTTTACATTAATATTTACAGATGACAGAATTATCTCCAAAATTCTATCTGGCTAGTCTGGCAGCTTTCATCCATATTCATCCAATCTTCACAGTAGTCAGGGAGGTAACGGAAATATACCATGAACTATAAGATAATTTTCCTATTCATGTTTTCAGTCTTTAATATCTATTTTAATTTCATAGCTCTATTTAGACAAAATAGTTACTGCATACAAGAGACTTTTTTTGTGCTTGCTGATTTCTATAAATTCTGCTTTCAAAGACTTAACTTACCAGAAGAGTATGCCCTAAAAGGCCAATTCCATTCACGGTAGAGGAAGGAAAAAATATTATATGGATGAGGTACTGGGGTTGAGAATGTGGAATTCCAAATGTTAACAGGGGTGCATACACTGAACAGCAGCTCAGGCATGGGGAGAGAGTCAGTAAACATAATGTTGTGTCCACTGTTTAGCTGTGTTTCTCAATGAAGCATGTCAGAAATTTTTTTGTAGAAAAGCAATTATCCTATATGCAGGTAATGATAATAGAGTGAAATATAAAGCAGTAAATCTATGAGTGTGGGACAGGTTAGAGATGTTATCAACACTCATGGTAAGTACAGTAAGAAACATTGTTGCGACTGTGTAATATGCCAGCCTTTGTCCAAGGGGAGAGATTTGGAGTTAAGTATCTATTTAAAACAAGCCCAGAATTTACTCTATTTTACCAGCTGCATGGAAGCAAATATAGAGGTGTAGAACTGTTAGGGAGGAGTATTGTTTCATGTGCATACTCAAGACCATAGCTAAAAGTTTGTCCATCTCAGACTTCCTTCAGGGTGTATCACTTAGGCAAATACTCTGAAATCCTACACAGAATAAGGCATTGTTGGATATAAGGTGAACACATAGGGATAGTAATTTGGGTGAAATTGCTAGGTTTAACCTAGGTTCCAGTGCTCAGTCTGCAATGTTCTTTAATATGAGAATTTTCAAAGAGAATAACCACAAACTGAAGAAGGAAAAGGTGTACTTTGGATGTGCCTTAAGAAAGGAAAGAAGATATAGCCTTCAAGAAAGAGAGAGAGAGAGGTACTAGGAAAAAATTAAAAGGAAGAGTCTCTAAAGACTTACTATGGAACAAGGTCCCGATCTACATAAGACAGAGCCCCTCACTATCACTCTTCAAGAGGAACCTTGATGAGTGGATGGGTAACAGAAAGTTCACACTGGGGATCACACCAACAGCACTACTAGATAGGGGCCAAGGGTACTAGCTGCTAGTACAAGGGCCTAGAGAACTACTAAAGGGGTGGTGAATACCGCACAACATGGCTGGGCTAATATATGCCTTCGGGCAGATAGCCCAGTACCAACCTATGAACCTATGAACCTATAAGAAATCTACCTCTCAACTACAGAGTGTCAAGATTTTTACTTCGTATGTTGGTCTGTACCTCATAAAATTTGTGTTTTTTTGGAAAAATCTCTTTGGATCATAGTCACTAAATAACAACATACATTTGAGTTTTAAACTTCATACCCTTCAGAAGCATGCAAACATAAATCCTATTATTCTGGCAACTTTTTAAGTTTTTAAGTGCAGTCAAAGTCTGTCCTTATTTTGGGGTCTTTGTTCTCCCAATATTTTAGGTTTTGCCCAGATTTCTCATGCTAAGAGGTTGAGAGGTACAAATATGTATGAAATGAGAACACGTAGACATAAAGTAATAGTTCACTGCTTCTTTTAATGGGAAACAGATGTGACTGAGAAAACTGGTGCAAAGTAGCCATGGAGATGATAGAAGGAGACGTGTTAGAGGCAAAAGAAAGTGATACATATCCAAGCTGGTTTCTAAAAGGAGCAAAACACATTTTAGATGCATAATTCAAGAAAGTAGTACATAAGGATGGATTAGAAATGTTATGGAGAGACCTCCTGAACAGTTCCTTCGATTTGTTCTTTACAGGGTAACACAAAGGTTTGAACCATATAGAAACCATAAATAACACTGGTACAGAAGGTTCTGAATGAAAGCCTTTCAAAGACAGACATCAGTCAGTGGATACTCTGGAACCACACCTGTTTTCATAAAATTTGGATGAGTGAACCCTTTAATTTAACTGACTACAAAACCCAAAACCATGAAAGGTGGAGTGTGTGTGTGTGTGTGTGTGTGTGTGTGTGTGTGTGTGTGTGTGTGTGTGTGTGTGTGTGTGTGTGTGTGTGTGTGTGTGTGTGTGTGTGTGTGTGTGTGTGTGTGTGTGTGTGTGTGTGTGTGTGTGTGTGTGTGTGTATGTGTTTTTGCCCAAACATATGTATGTTGTTTATGTGTGTGGGGGTGGGGGTGGGGGATTACTTGTGAAATGGCTTGAATTTTTTTTTATCTAAAATTAGAAAAATAGTGAGCCATGTATGTGGCTAGATGTCTTCAGTTTTAATAAGTGACACTGCAAAAAAGCTAGACGTGAACATATGCTTCTTTGTGACGTGATAATAAGAGGAACACTGTATAGAACAGTGTAAAAATCCATGAAGCCTACTGCTTGGCAGCTCATTGTCAAAACAAAAGTATGCATGCAGGATGCAGAAATAACTGGGGCATCAAATAAAATGGAGCAAGCATTGTCGGTCACTTTGAAGTGGACAGTGACATGATGACCACAGAGTGATAGCAACATGTGGCCTGTCAGTAGGAACTGCTAAAGGGATAATATACTGTTATGATTAGAATATAACTCTAAGCTGCAAACACAAATACGGAGAGAAGAAAAAGACTGCAAAATAAATGTCAAGGTCAGAATATCCACAGGAACTGACACAAGTTTGCAAAGGGAATAATTATTAACAAAATATAAATGGTATTACTGTTGCATAAATGTGTGAATGCCCAGATAATGTATATAGAACTTAAACTGTAGCCTTTAGTACTACTGTTGTCAGAATTCAACCCCACCACACACACACACACACACACACACACACACACACACACACACACACACACACCCACACACACACACACACACACACACACACACACACACACACACACACACACACACACACACACACATACACACGTGCGGGTGCGCGCGCGCGCTCTAAAGGATGTTCAAAAAAGTATACTAGGCACTCTCCTCTACATTTGCAAGAAATGGCTGTGAGTAATTCGCAAGGTCATAAGAAGGGTGTGACAATAGCAGTATAAAATAAAGAACTGTCAACATAGAGCAGACAAATATATCAACATTTCTCAAAAAGGGCTTCATTTTTGTGGTAAGTTAAAACTCTAGATGTAACACCCTTTGTTATAATTATCCCGCTACATAATGAGCAGTCTATGTCAAAATACTTGATGATTTATTTGTTTTGTGCTCATTCTGAAGCCACACTGATCAAGGCCAATAATTATATGTGACCTGTTTTCAGCACCCATTATCAGCTATCTTTGTATGCTCACTGCTACACACTTCTGAGTCATTCAAGTAAACTGAAAGTAATTTTAGTCTGACTACGTCAGTTAGTTTGTCATACAGTGCAATCCATTTTAGTTTCTGAATATCACAGTTGATACACCGTTTCACTGCTTCTCACTAAGTAATGGTTATCTGTATCATTTCTTACTTGTGTTGTGGTAACTAATTGCATGTTTATAGTGAATTTATATTTACAAATGGAAAACATGTATTGTAGTGCTCATTTTGTGAACTCTGTGTTTTGGGTTTTCCTGAGGGTCTCTAGTTTTCTCTATTCCAAAGATGTATGGGTTGGTGAACTGGCAATGCTCACAGTGCTCCCATTGTGTGTGTGTGTGTGTGTGTGTGTGTGTGTGTGTGTGTGTGTGTGTGTGTGTGTGTGTGTGTGTGTTGCATGAATGTGGTTGAGTCCTACAACGATTCAGTGCCCCATTCTGTGTTATTCCCTACCATGAGCCCAATGTTTGCTGTGAGATGCTTTCACTCCCTGTGACCCATAACTGGATAAAGTGGTGTTGAAATGCAACTGAAAATGAAGAAAAAAAGAAATAAAGTAAGAAAGAAAGGATGGTTTGCTTTTTTATAATACCATATACTCACGCTCTCATTGTAAAGTGTCCTTCTGGTCAGGCAACTACCTCGCTACCAAAGGCATAACAAAAATAAATAAAACTTTTACAAGGAGACACAGACTCTGGTTCATGTTACTTTTGCAATTGCTCTGATCCATGAATAAAAAGGACTAAGGCTCTGCATGCCTTCTTATGGTGGATACAGCTATAACTTTGGTGATTACAACCACAACACAAAGACTCCCCTAGGGCAGGATATCAAGCAGTGAAACTGTTTTCTCCTTCCCTGGAAATGTGAAAATACTAAACTTTACTGCTTGGTTACTGCCTAACAGAAGTAATGTGGCAGGACTACAAGAGCTTTGGATGGGAGGGAATGGAGCATGTCTGCATGCCTGTGAGCTGTATATGCACCAGTTGGCAGAGAGAATTAAGGCTCTGAGCTGTTATTGCTTCCTCTAGCCAAGAGTACAAGGGCTTGAGTCGTTTTACCACCATTTTTCTACTTTGCAACTTTGAGTAAGTAACTTATCCGAATAGTACTCCTAGGTTTCCGCTTCAAAGGGACACTTCTGTCCAGGGGACTTACCTAGTTAACAAATGAATAAAATAAATAAAAATGCGTTGTGCCTCAATGAGCATGTGTACAAACTATAATGTCAGTGCTGGCTTGAATTTTGTAGTCAAGAACTGGACCAAACAAACATATGTTCCATTTTCATATACACTTGGCCATCAGATCCCCCCAGTGAGTTTGACAAAGCAGGACTGCCCTATGAAATGGATAACTTGGGATGCCTTACAAAAAGGAAAGTATTGATCAACACATGGCCCTGTAGCTAATGGCAATGAAAAGTATGCATACAGGGGTCCTAGTATGGTACAGCAGGATACAAAAATGCCATATTTGAATGTTGATTGCTAAAATCCCACATTCAGTCTTAGGAGTTATTAATCATATCACAAATATCCCATTGGGTAATTCTGAAAATGCACTGCATATTTCTAATGCTGTGGTTGTCTCCTCCCACCTATTCATTATAACCTGCCTTACCTGCGTTATCCATGTCAGGGTCATGAGGAAACTAAAGCCCACTCAGCACTCAGTGGGTGCAAGGAAGAACAAGGAAGAAAACATATCCTTGGTAAGAGAATGGTCTACCACAGGTCACACAATAACACTCACTCACACATGGCAGTGGTGCCTACAAATAATATAAATGATTGACAATTCAGCTACAGCATGTCTTTGGAATGTGGGAAATAAACAAAGCACCTAGCAAAAATCCAAATTACTAAATGGAAAACATGCTGACTCATCCAAAAGTCATCCCTGCTAAGAAATGAACTGGAGAAGTGTTGTGAGGTAGCATTGCTAACCAGTGTGACACCAACCTATCAACAATTCATTCCCAATTAGTTGTTTGGCTATATTGATATTACCTTTTCCTCAGAAGTGTAGCTAGGATGAGGCAAAGGGAGCAGATGGCCTGGGCGCAAGTTGTTAGTGGGAGATCGGGAGATGACTGCAGGACTGAAGCATTTGAAGACTTCACTTGGTGTGTGGTATGAGTTGTGCATGCCACTTGGCAAATGTAGCAAGTGGATTGGCACAGAATTAAAAGGGCTTTAAACTAAGAAAACTCCTGTACCAATAGTGGAGTGCCAGATCAGAATTAGGGAAAGAGACCTTTTCTTTTCCCTCTTCAGCTTACAGTTAAGGGGCACCTCATTGGGTACTGCATGAGTCAGCTACAGCTCTGCCTTTGTTCCTTAGAATGTGATTAAAACAAAGAAATATCATTGTAATTGCTGGTGCTGCTCAGCACAATGTAACTTAGCCACTCACCCACCCACTCAGTCATACATTTATTCACTTCTAGAATGCCTGTTTACTCAGCCACTGATCACTAATTCCTCCACTCATCTATCTTTCTCACCCACTCACTTGCCACTTGCAATTCATTCAATGTTTTATTCACTCACTCACATACCACATGCTCTTCTACACTTAGCTCATAACTAATTTGTTCAACACTTGCCCTTTCAACCTCTAACTCATTCCTCATATAACCAGCTAAACACTACTCACTCGCTCACTCACTCACTCAGTCACTCACTCACTCACTCACTCACTCACTCACTCACTCACTCACTCATACTGTAACATATCATTATAGGCAAGAAAGAAATCCACAAATATTCTGCATGAGCCCATCATTTCATGAAACAGATTTTCCGTTCCTTAAATAACTATAACTGTACCCTCTTTGTAAAGATAATCAAGAATTCTGCTTTCTTAACTGTAATAGCAGAGAGTGTCTATGAAATACTGTCCCATATAGGAAAATACAAATTGTATTGATTAAATACAGATAAGGTATACTAACAAAGTTAAGGGAATAAATGGATAAGAGCTACATATAACAATGTCATGAGAAGAAGTATTTCAGCTTCCACTTAACCATGCATTCATTAAATGAAAACTATTACTCCGTGTTTGTCTGAGCCTTACGTGTTTTTTGCATACATTTATTTCTAAATATTATTTTTACCCCTTAAAGATTAAATAATCTAATACTGGTGAGTAATTTATAAATGAAAACCATATTATACCCCTTCACCTACAACTTAGCGAGAACAATCCCAAAGCTTGAATCCTCACCCATCATCATTTAATCTTTCTAGTATAACAAAACATCTTTGAATTTGTTCAGATTGTATTAATATTTTCCTATATGGGTCAACACGCTATAGCCATATTCAAATCTTTATCCTATCAGATACAGAATAGACTTTGGATCCCTAGTGTGAATTAATCACTATATGCTATAAGGAATTCTAGGGGTGCCCTTAAAGACTAAATCAATAAGGTCTTCAAATTTTAACTGGTTATTGATCAATATATTGAAATTATTTTACCAATATCTTTTGGAAGTGCCACTGCTTTTCTCTCCCACTCTTTTTTAAGTTTTATGTCTGTTCTTTCCCCTGCTATAACCTTTTCAATGTTTACTGAAATTCCACTTGGATGTGATCATAGAGAAATATTCCTTAATTTATTGTATACATGTGCGTATGTGTATGTGTGTGAGAGACCATGTGCCCTGTTTTGTGGAAAGGGTGTGGTAGAGATTATGAAATGTGTCCAAATCAACTCCTTATCACACTACAGTCCAAATACCTCTTAAAGCATAGGAGCCATGCAATCTCTCTCTCTCTCTCTCTCTCTCTCTCTCTCTCTCTCTCTCTCTCTCTCTCTCTCTCTCTCTCTCTCTCTCTCAAGAAACCAACCAGTGGGTTACATCAAGAAATGCTAAAAGCATTGTGGCAAATACACTTCTGTAGCAAAAATAAGGCAATGCAAGGTGTCCACATCACAAGTCTCTGTTGGGGACACAGGTCTTCTACATTCAGCCTGAACAATAGCCTTGAAAATAGCTTGAAATTTAAGGCGAAAGTCAAGCATGACCTCAAGGGGTCATGACAATATAACTGCTGGAAAAAATTTGAAAGTAAAGTCCTAGGTTGGCGGGTGTGTGGGGTATAGAGGGTAAGCAGTTCTTTGCTGTTAATATTATAGTCTGTTTATTTTTAGAGATAAACAATAGTTGGTTAATTATGTAATTGTATGTTATTGATGGGTATGGTTTTCCTGGTATAACACTATATCGCATCAAGTATATGGAAAGTTATGGAAATGCCAGAATGCAGGAGTTCACTGGCATACAAAAGGAAGAGGAGTATGATGTATGAGAGAGTCTGTGAATGATAGCCAAAGTCAAGGAATACATATCTCCACAAATAAAATATAAATGAATAATAGCCTATAATTATCAATCAGTATTTAAACAACTACATTGTATACTGATGTGAAGAACTTCCACGGTAAATTATTCATGACTTTAATATCTTCACACTTATCAAGAGAGAAGCTCATTCCCTTTTGAAATTAACACTTCTGTTGTACTTTTCAAAAAATTATATTCATAAGTATATGTTTGATGTTTAAATAAAACTGAAAAAAGTAAATGTGTGTGTGTGTGTGTGTGTGTGTGTGTTATATACATGTGGATGCACAAGTCTGCATGTGTGTGTGTGTGTGTGTGTGTGTGTGTGTGTGTGTGTGTGTGTGTTTGTACATTTGTTCATGTGCATGGTACAAGTGAAGATGAGTGTGTGTGTATGTGTGTGTGTGTGTGTGTGTGTGTGTGTGTGTGTGTGTGTGTGTGTGTTGCGCTGTGCTGTGTGTGTGTGCGTGTGAATGTGCATGTGTGCATGTATGCATGCGTGTGTGTGTGTGTGTGTGTGTGTGTGTGTGTGTGTGTGTGTGTGTGTGTGTGTGTTATACTGCATTAATATGTTGTGCTGTGTTATGTCATGTTACCATTTGGCCTTCTTTGCTGTCCTCCATGAGGATCCAGAAACATGACAGTACTCTCACTGTAATATATCTATCTGCATATAAAAAATGAACTTCTGTTGTTATGCAGCTGGTCCTACAAGACAACATCCATTCATTAAATTGTGCTAATATTACATGAATCAATAACTTTTCCTTTACAAAGATGCTCCTGCTAAAACAAAGTATAATTAACACTCTTTCTCTTCATGCATTACCTACCCAAAAACAAAGTAAAGAAAACAGTGTCTACTGCAGAGAAAGCTCAGGTAACCTTACCTTATGCAATGATGTCTGCGATAGACTTGGTTTTGGCAGGACTGAGTTATGAACTGACTCCTAATGTCCTGTTGCATACCATAAGAGCTGTGTCCACCTCCCCTCCCTTTCATGATTACTACACTTTGCAAGCAGAGACATGTTATTGGCCCCAGCAACCTAAGCAAGCTCCTTTGATATTACATGAATAATTATGACTTAGTCAATCATTGGCCACATTACATGACAGCTCAATAGGCAGGAGCGGCTACACATTGTTAAACAGACCTGATGCTACTACCGTAGAAAACTGTTCTGGGCCTGCTGCCATTCTAAGTAATGGTCTCCATAGCAATAACTTCTCCTACACGTTATATCTCTATATGAGTATGTGTGCATGTTCTTTCTAAAGAACTATTCTGACTCAATGACAGACAGTAAATGAGCCGGTCTGGAGATCCAGGTTTGAATCTGGCAAGTGATTTTTTTTTTTTTAATCTGTAACTGATATCGAACAAATATTGAAAACAATCTGAATATATCAGAGGAGGAGATGTACTACTTAATACAGAGATTAAAGAAATCAGTTGGATTTTATGATTAAAGGCTCATGTTCCACCTGGCCTAAATGGGTTTGTGTCTTTAAAACCATTAGTGAAGGAGAAAAATAACTGTATTCATTAATTGAATGGTTTAACTATAGTATTCATGTGATTCTAGAATGATATTTAAGCTTGTGTTTTAAGTATTTATTTGTATACGCCTGAGGAAGCCCTTTGAAAGTTTTTAACTTGCATTCTGCATTTTATTAAATTAGAAATTGTGCTCTGTTTCCAGTGAGTTTCCTTTTTCTTCAACTATACACTTTTTGGAGTGCACTGGATTCACTCTAGTTTGGTAAAGATATTTGAAAAAAATCTAAATTATTGAGCACAAGAGTATATATTTTTGTACATATGCAGTGGTGTGTTACAGAAATGGAACACTATGGAAAAGGTAGCACTAAAAGTTTTATAGACTGCAACATCAGGAAGTATTATGGGGCTGACTGCAGTTCACATCGCTTGTGGGTTTGACATTAACAATATAAATGTGGAAAGCAAGAAATGCCAAGAAGAGAGTTTTTAACTGGTATAAGTAGCCTTGACTGGTTGCAGGACAGATTTAAAAATGGTAATAATAGAAATTCACACAGCGGTGAAAGGAAACAACAATCTGTTCAGCAAAGTATGGAAACTTTTTTATTTACATAGCTTATGAAGAGATGGTCTGCTGCATACCGACAACATATTAAACACTCCTGCTCCAGACTAAGAGTGCTTGGGTCAGGGAAGGGAAAAGACTTGGTCCATGTGTGTAAATATGACGATGTTCCTTTCCTCAGACTTGCATATTCAATCGTTGATAAAATTCTTTCTTCTGCTTTTGCTGGTGTGTGTGTGTGTTTGTGTGTGTGTGTGTGTGTGTGTGTGTGTGTGTGTGTGTGTGTGTGTGTGTGTGTGTGTGTGTGTGTGTGTGTGTGTGTGTGTGTGTGTGTGTGTGTGGTGCTGTGTTACCATTCAAACATAACTCTATTTATAGGAGTTTACTTTAAGCCATGGCTTACAGATCTGTTGTTTGAGAACTAAATGCTTTTAGAAAAGCCTAATGTTTACATGTCATAACATTTTAAATTAAACCCTAATCTGCATGTACATATTCCTAGCAAAGCCTAGTTAATTAGCAGCTAAACAGTTCAGGTATTCCAGGGTCATTTGGAGTATATATTTAAAACTTAATATGGAGCAATCAGGATGAGATGGGGAAAGGAGTCTTAGATTTAGGGAGTAATGGGGGACTTTAGGGTGAAGATCAAGGTTCTGGTAGGGCTATATTGTCTACTGTGTTGTGGGGTGGTACATATGGGGCTGGTACAAAAGTTAACTATAACTGAAAAGCCATTTTATAGCCTCAGATGATAATGTTTTTAGTTATCAGACGCAAACAGCCAGAATAAAATGTGCCTGTGTTCTCCTTGCTATATGTCACTTGGCCAGACTTGGTCCTGTCCTACTTTCCCACATTGCACATTATTCCCACCACATTCTAACCCTGTGTAACTAGGCCTACAGTTCCTTAGCTGCACTGTTTGAACTACTGCCTTAGCAACAAGACGAGTGAGGCAACAATAGATGGCTGGCCATTTCCTAGCAAGCTGCCATTTGTCCAAGGCAAGTCAGCTTGGACGTAGGTGATAAAAGGGAGGAAGCTGACCAGGTAGAGTCAGGAATCAGGGTAAGTTAGGAGGGTTATGGAGGGGTGAGCTGGCTGGGAGATGTAGTCAAAAAGTCAGGAACAAAGCAATTTGGTCTTTTCGATTCCCACCTTGGCAGTGGTATTA
>NC_056744.1:997092985-997100485 GCF_019279795.1 Protopterus annectens
TAGCAACATCCTTGACCTGGTCATTACTAACATGGGCGACCGTTGCTCTACACCAATAGTTAACTCCTCCCTGGTTAGATCCGACCACAAACTAATCACCCTTCAAATCCACATCCCTCCCACCCCTCCCCCTGCAAAGGAAACCACCATGAAAAACTTCTCCAAAGCTAACTTTGGGCTCTGAAAAACAGAGGTGGCTAACTTCACAGTACCCATGCAAATGGAAAATAGTTGCATGACTGCCAAATTATACACCAATGCACTGTACAAACACGTACACAAATGTATGGATTTCACCATACCCAATAGAACCAAGATGCTCCAAAAAAAAGGAAGCCAATCTGGTGCTCCCCTGCCATGAACAAACTCTACAACAGAAGGAGGAAACTGATGCAGAATAAGATGCAGTCCCAATACTGGAAAAACTCCCTTACCAACCTCAACAAAAAGTTGAGATCCCTCATCAAATCCTCTAAGGTTAGCTATGGAAACAGAATTGCAGCAGATAGTAAAGACAATTACAAGACCTTCTGTAGTTATGTAAAGAATCTCCATGGCAATAGCCAGATTTGCTCTGAGCTACTGCACAATGGTACCTCCTATACCGAGCCAACAGATATTGCCAATATACTGGTCGACAGATTCAGTGCCAACTTTACACCCCCTCCAAGGAACAATCACAATACCAGTAGATTGACAGGCACCCAGTATTACTGCTGCACAGGTTAAAACAGCACAGTCCAATGCCAAGAATACAGCTTCTATGGGACCTGACAATATCCCTGGCTGTGCTCTACATGAACTACAGAGTAAATTGGCACCTCACCTGTGTTCCCTGTTCAATCACAGCCTCACCTCAGGCTTTATCCCTACCAAACGGCGCACTGCTTCAGTCATCCCTCTCCACAAAGGTGGAGCGACTACAGACCCTGGGAACTATTGCCCCATTAGCCTGATGAGTCTCATATGCAAAGCTATGGAACGCATCATCATAGACCTAATAAACAAGGATATAGGGAATCTCCAAACTCTGGAACCCACACAGTTTGGTTTTGTGAAGGGCAGATCATGCCTGCTCAACTTGGTCGACTTCTTTGACACAGTCACCAGAGCTGTGGATGAAGGCAAGGTGGTTCATACAGCCTACCTTGATATGGCCAAGGCGTTTGATACCATTCCCCATTCAAAAATCATAGAAAAACTCACTAAGCTAGGCTTCAACCTCTATATCACTAGGTGGGGTGCAATCTGGCTCACAGATACAACCCACAGTGTGAAAGTAGTGGACTCCAAGTCAGACTGCTGACCAGTCATGAGTGGAGTCCCACAGGGTTCGGTCCTGGGTCCTCTCCTGTTTGGTATCTACTTCTCTGAAGTCCAGGTCAACACAAAGGGTCTCTGGCTGACAAAGTTCATAGATGATTGCAAGTTGGGAGCTATTATTAACTCCTCAAGTGATGTCGACATCCTACAGAAAGGCCTCACTGAGATCAACGACTGGTGTCAGAACCATGGCCTTAAGCTGAATGCCAAAAAAATGGGTTGTCATCCCCTTTGGGAAAAATCCTGTTCCCATAAATTATCACATTGATGGTAGTCCACTGAACATAGAAGGTATTATAAGAGATCTGTGAACGCATGTTGACAGCAGCCTCTCTTTTGACCACCACATTGCCACTGTAGTCAGAAAGTCCTTCTATGTGGCACATCTCATTACTAAGGGTTTTGCATCCAGGAAGAAAGAGGTCATTGTCTCCCTCTACTGTTCCCTCATTAGGCCAATCATCGAGTACAATGCCTCATTTGGCATGTACCTCACTAGACACCTGCAACAACTGGAGAGGCTGCAAAAGTACCTCACAAAGAGGAACCTAGGCCTTAAACACTTGTCCTATATGGAAAGACTCAAAAAACTTCAACTATTCTCTGTCTCATATCGTTTATTAGAGGCGATCTCTGCTTGACATACAATGCCATGTCTGATCCAGCTCTGTTAGAAATGCTACATCGAAAGAAATCCCAATCCCTCTGCACCACATGTTCCAGTGACCTCAACCTCATTACAACAATCAGCAGAACATGCTGGAGGGACAGGTTCATAACCCAGAGACTGCCCTTGCTATGGAATAGGCTTCCCATACATGTCAAACAAAGCACCTCACTGGCCCTCTTCAAGAGAAACCTTGATGAGTGGATAGGAAATAGAAAATTCACCCCGGGGATCACTCCACTGGCTCTACTCGACAGAGGCACTGGGAACTAAGGTCAGGTGGCACAATGTCAGGGTAATCCTATGGGCTAGGTTTGTAAAGGCTCCAGGGCCATTAGCCTAGTACACACCTATGAACCTATAAACCTATGAGGTAGGAAGGGTAAAGGCAACGTGAAACTACATGTGTGTAACTCAGATGAAAGCAAAGCAGTGGCTAGCAACACCAAGTAATATATATATATATATATATATATATATATATATATATATATATATATATATATATACCCTGTGAAACATTATAGCATACAGGGTTATAGGTATATAAGAGAAATGAGTTCAGCTCTGGAGAATTAATTTCTGCAAGAATACTGGATCAAGGCAGTTTAAAGGACACCAACAAAATAACACGTGGTCTGCAACGAAGGCCATAAAAAGCCCAATTAAAAGTTAATATGTATATGTTTAAGGGACAGCAACAACAAAATGAAAAAAGAAATGTTTGCATTATATCTTGGTCTTTTCTGCAATACTAATGCCCCCAATGTAAGTGGTAGTTATCATTTACTATTTTCATATACCATGATGGCCCAATAAGATTGCTACTGTGCAGCATAACTTTCTTGTTATAGTCAAAGTTTGCTCCTCCTTGGAGCCTTGATATTTATGGTGAAACACGGTGAATGTTTTGAGGAGAACATTTACTGTGGTAACATATCTCCAGCAATTTGCATTTTGATTTCCTATACAGTCCAAAGTAGAGAGCAGAGGCAGAACATAAATGAATGCAAAGCCTTGCTATAGCTGAAAGGGTAAGTGAAATGAGTAGTGTGGTCCCATGGTCCCAGTGATTGAAAGGAATGGTTGAGTGTGAATATCTGTTTATTTAAAAAAAAGATTAATTATAGTGTTGCATGACATTTTCATTCACATGTAAGATAGTCTACGCCAGATGCCTCCACTGGGTTCTGGCTAGTACCTTTAGATAAAGACAGAAAGTCAGAAGCTGACCACCTTCATTACCCCTTTTGGAAGGCTCTGTTTTAAAACGCTGCATTTTTGTCTAATTTCAGCACTGAGTAATTTACTGAGAGCCTGGATGATGTTCTTGATGTTATGGATGATGTCCTAGTATTTGGACCAGACAAAGAAACACATGAGCCAAGGTTAGAGGCAGCATGGCATACATTTTTAAAACTTTTAAAGCTGAATCAAGACAAATGCTGCTTTAGTAAAACAGATCTTCTGTTCTGTGGTTACAGTTAGTAGAATCAAACCAGGTGCAAGCAAGGTCAGCACAATAGTTATGTAACACTATCCATCTTGTATGACTGATTTGAGACAAGCTCTAGACATGATTAAGTACTTGGACAAATTTGTGTCAGACCTTTTCATAGTGTTTCCTCATTTAACAAAACAAACTTGTCAAAGTAAAATGTATGACAGTCTTGTGTACCAGCTCAAGCCAAAACATTCAGCAAAGCAAAAGAAAGCCTAACAACAGCTCTGTTGCTAGCATACTATATCACTGAACAAACAATAGTGAGCACAAATGATAATAGCTACAGCCTAGGAGAGTCATTCTGTTTTATGTATTTATTTACCATTTGTTAACTAGGTGAGTACTCTGGTCCAGGGACCCTTTCGGACATAACTCAGACCTTCAGGTGCTTAAATGACAGTAATCAAACAACTGGCATGAATACATAGCATACAATTGCACAACTGAGTAAACAGATGGATAGCACACTGAGTGATGCCAACAGTAATAGCATCATGTAAGTAATTCTGCATTACATAAATTAGGACATGTCATTTCACTTAAAATTAAATGTGTGATAGTAAAAAAATACGAAGATAGATACAAATGTACATTCAGCACAGAACTAAAACTGAAGGCATGCACCTATATAAAGTGTTTTAAAATTACTTACAATTTTCTTAATGGCATTTTGTCTACATCATATGAACGGCTTAAAATGATGGGCATTACTCCAAATGAATGAGCATGAGTTATGCCTGGCTGTCTATGGCTCCAGAATGTTTAAGGAGACTGAGCAGAGGTATTCAGTACTTTGCAGATGTGTGGGTGAGTGAGTAATTCTCCAGATATTAGAACTAGAGAGTTTCTAACCCCAGACTTGACCACAAACCTTTAGTTCTACCACGTAATTAATACAACTTATATAAAGTCCCAATAAGATGTCACAGACTCTTAATGAGACTAAGAAAATTTAATGCAAAGCAATATACTTGTGTTGAAAATAACTAGTCACAAATGTGTGTCCAGAAATCCTCTGTATGACTAACCTTTGTCAGATACTGAAAAATGATGAGCTTATGTGCAAACCATAATTATCACCAGACCAGTAACTGCAAAATACTACAGTAGCTAAAGCAAGTTACTCTAAAAGATCATTTCAAGAGTCACAAGCTGTTATCTAACATGTGAGATGGATGGCCTAATCATAGCACAGATACAGGATTGTGATCTGGTCACCAACTGTAAGTTAAGTGTCCAAAACATAGGTGCCAAGAAATTACCCCAAGGGTAAAGCAGTGGGGAAGTGGTTTTCATCCTTATGTATTCTCAGTCTAAGGGAAGCAGTTGTACCTAAAGTAGTCTGTACACTTTAGCAGACATTGGGCAAAAATAGAATTGAAACAAAGACATTTCATGTCCTGCAGCTACTATTTACTGGTCAGCACTGTCTGCTTTTAGTGCAGACCCAACCTTAACAGCACACAGGGGAACCAGGATATTAATGCAGTAACCAAACATCAGTCACGATAAAGCCGGTATCCAAAATTTATTTTTGTATTCTGCACAAACCATCCAACAGACCAGAACCACTTATGCCACCCTTACCACAAGGACCTTGGCAAAAGATAGCCATTGACTTGTGTGACCTAGATGCTATTGCTGCAAACCATTACTCTTGTGACAGCAAAATAATTCATGCACTAACCATAACTAGCAAATAAACAATATGCAGATTCCTAACTATGTTCTCAAGGTATGGTCTCCCTATTGAACGTGTTCCAGAAAATGGTACACAGTTTATGTCCAGTAGGTTTCAATAGTTGGTTGCTGATTGTGTTTTCACCCATATTACACCATCATCACTATTCACACTCAAATAATGAAGCTGATCAAGCACTACAAATCACCAAGAAGATATAATGACAGATAGACCCTAGTGATGACACCAGAGTTACGCCTTCATAGCTATTGCCTGGATGACAGATATGGACTGACATAGTAATGCTAGAGTCAAAGTTATTCCATACCAGACTGTCAAAGAAAATGACCAAAAGCGAAAGCTTCATATTAAAGTTTTATGACTGACTTCATTTTGCACATCCACTACCTTCCTAAAACCAGGTCAGTCTGTGAGCTTAAAATGTGTGTGTGTGTGTGTGTGTGTGTGTGTGTGTGTGTGTGTGTGTGTGTGTGTGTGTGTGTGTGTGTGTAGGAGGGAAGTGAAACATAACAGATATTGTAGTGCAGAAAACAACTTAACCATGTTCGTACATACTGCAAATTAAGGATGACACCACAGTCAATAAAACAGAAGACGTATCCAACTGGCTCCTGATAACAGTCAAGGAGAGTGTGGTATTCCAGAGAACTGGCTAAACTAAACCTGTTTGAGCTGTGGATAACCAGAATGATGTCTAATAAAGCTGTACCCATACTAACAATAACTCTACCACCACTGAACATTCTATACAAGGGTGGAACTGTTCCCAAGCCTGCCGACTCCATTTTGCTAGTGACCGTAAGAGTTCAAATGCATATTTTTAGAATATATCTCTAAATTTTTCATTTGCAGGTTCTGAATCAGTTTCCAATCTCAGTAGTATTCAAATGACAAAGAATGGCCAACCAAATCATACCCCTAAGGTTTTCCAGCTTTTTGACAGTCATTAGAACAGTTAAGTTTTATAATCAAAATGAAATAAATCTAATCTGGCAATAAAATCTAACACAGCTCAGTATAGTCTTTCCCAGTTAATGTTAGAATTATAAACTGCTCTTCTGTTAAAGGTTTATTTTTCATTTGTGTACAAGTCAATCCCTTCCCATAAGATTTTAGCAGAGGGATAAACAACACTAATTGCAAAATTCTGCTTTCCGAGTTTGATTATTAAGAAATAAATATTAAAGGTATTCCTGTGTTGTACGCCTCTCAGCCTGCAGGCATTAACAATAGCAACAAAGGCCCTTGAAAAGTAGGTACATCTAATTAACATAAACATTGAATACCAAATAACACATTGAGTCTTTCTGCTTCCAACAGGAATTTGGAATGTTACTCAGAAACACATTTTAAAAAACAGAGGATGACAAAAATGATGGAAAAATATAAGTGCCTTATCAAAAAGACAGGGTAAAATCTGTAGACTTTAACAAACTATATTGAAAATTCTACTACACGGGACAGAACATACTAGACATTGTTTGTGTTCCTAAAGAAATTACTGTTACTTCAAGTCAAGTTTTACCACTATTGATGTGCAGTGATCATGGGGTTATAAAGGATAATTTGTTGCTAGATAATTCTGCCAAACTGAAATCTAAACCAATGTATAGAAGGTTAATTACAGATTATATGGAAGCAAAACAGTCACTCTGTAAAACTAACTGGAATGAAGTATTCAGTGGAAAAACTGCAGATGGAATGTGGAAAGTTTTGAAAGAGAAATTGTTTGAGTGCAAAAAAATAATTGACGTCAGAATCTAGGCATGCAACATCAGGGGGATATACTTCCATAAGAACAGCATATCTGATTAAAATGAGAGACATAAAATATAAGAAATGGAAGAGAGGTCGAACTACAACTTTGAAAACTGAAATAAACAAGCTAAGCAAACAGATTAAGCATAGTGTGAGACAAAATCAAGAAAAATTTGAAGAAAATTTATATAAAGATATTAAGCATAATAGGAAACCTTTTTATAGATGCATAAGATGTGGAAGGAGTAAAGACAAATTGATAAACTGTGTGCAGATCCTAAAATTTATTCTCAGACACAATAGATTATAGACATATTTACAAAATCTTATGCAAAACAGTTTGGCTCCACAAAAGGGGTACTTGTCCTAGTGACATCCAGGTAACCCCAGATACTGGAATCAAATCAAATTATATTGAAAAAGAACTGTGCAAACTGGATCCAAACAAACCACAGGGAGGAGACAGAATTAGTAACAATGACCTGAGAACACTTCAGCAAGAACTTCAGGTGCCATTATATCTATTATTCACTAGGTCATATAAAT